>NW_026367733.1:0-753 GCF_001194135.2 Octopus bimaculoides | reverse complement strand
CTCACCACCTCATCCCAGGTCTTCCTGGGCCTATCTCTTCCACAGGTTCCATCCACTGTTAGGGTGTGGCACTTTTTCACACAGCTATCCTCGTCCATTCTCACCACATGACCATACCAGCGCAATCGTCTCTCTTGCACACCACAACTGATGCTTCTTGGGTTCAACTTTTCTCTCAAGGCACTTACACTCTGTCTAGTATGCACACTGACATTACTCATCCATCGGAGCATACTGGCTTCATTCCTTGCGAGCCTACGCATGTCTTCGGCAGTAACAGCCCATGTTTCACTGCCATGAAGCATGGCTTTTACTCAGAGCGAGAGGCCATTTGTCACCAGCAGAGTTAAGAGCTCTCTGAACTTTGCCCAGGCTATTCTTATTCTAGCAGCTACACTTTCAGCGCACTCTCCCTCGCTACTAACTTGGTCACCTAGATATCGAAAGGTATCATACAAAAACTAACTTCCTAGTTAACCTTCCTTTGATATTGCTGCACCTCTTATGTGTCCATAGCTTGCACTGGGTGCATCTTATAGAGTTTCTACCTACACCTTTTCTACAGATCGAACAGGGCCATCTACCTGAAGGTGTTTGTGATTTTTCTACCTTCCTACTTATTAGGACTTTGGTTTTAGCTAGGTTGATTCTAAGGCCCTTCAATTCTAGTCCATGCTTCCACACCTGAAACTTCTCTTCTAGCTCTGATAGTGACTCAGCAATTAGTGCAAGGTCATCAGGATAGAGGAGCTC
>NW_026367732.1:0-496 GCF_001194135.2 Octopus bimaculoides | reverse complement strand
AATCCATACCCCCAGCAATTTATTTGTTGGGTTCTGCTTATCATAATTATTCTTACATCTTCTCCTTCTCTTTCAGGAAAAATTGCTGCCATTACCCATTCCAACTCTATTTTCGGTGGGATCCTACCCACTCTAATCCACGTTGGACGTCTAGCCAACTTATTGGGAAAGAGCATCCAATTTCCTTTGGCTAGTGTTTTATTGGCGTATTTCTTTGCTGCCTCCTCCGATACAAATGTTATTTCTACAGACGCGTATGTCTTGCCTCTTGTAAAAAACGACACATCTTCTTGCAATTCCTTCAAACACTCCTCCACCTCCTCTTTCGTTGCACTCTCTATTCTTTTAGTTTTCTTAGAAAAGGATTTATATTCCACAACTCCAATTTCCATTTTCGTCTTTTCCTCCTCTGATGGGGGTCAACTTTACGTTTAGCCCCTCCTTCCTTATCATTTCTTTATATTTTTCAATTTTCTCAGCCATGTCTTCATTCCAA
>NW_026367731.1:295-407 GCF_001194135.2 Octopus bimaculoides | reverse complement strand
ATTTCTAGACATACACATGACTATGTGATTAGCGAGCTCGATTTTCATCCTCGTGGTGTCGTGTTCAGTTGCACTCCGCTGCTTCTGACAAAAACAGACACAAAGACTCACA
>NW_026367731.1:0-103 GCF_001194135.2 Octopus bimaculoides | reverse complement strand
CCCTGGAGAGCTTATTATTGGCTTCAAATTTTGAAACAAAGCCAGACATTTCTGTGGAGGGATTTAGTCGATCACATCGACCCCGGTACTCAACTGGTATTCA
>NW_026367730.1:0-860 GCF_001194135.2 Octopus bimaculoides | reverse complement strand
TTTTTTTTTTTTTTCCTATCCTATCTCCCTATTTCCTCATTCCACGTTTCATCTCTAAACGTCACGGTTCATTTCTGATTTTCTTTCTGGTCTATTGGATTCTTTCTACATTTCCAATTTGCATTTATCATCAGAATCACTTGCCCCACCTTCTTTTTCTATCCTACTCCGCTACACTCCCATAAAGTCTTACCCATTTTATTTTCCCATTCTCAATATGTATCCAAGCATGCGTATATATATTGTATGTGCACACACACACACACACACACACGTAGGGAGCAGGTGTCAGCGCGTAATTGCACGTTCAGTTCCTTCTTTTGTTGCCTTTTGTCATTACGGCTAAGGCCATGCCGGAGCTGAATGTATAGTTTATTTATATTGTTATTTTCCCCGGTTTCATTCATTTAGACTAACAATAACATCATCCTCAGTACTTATTTTGTTTAATAACCCCCGGAGAATGAAAAACAAAACTCAGCAGAGTAGGTATTGAACTCAAATACTTAACGTATCTGATTAAGTTCCGCAAAACATTTTGCCTTCCCTCCTACCGATTGAGTTTTCTATTCTCATATTCTCTGTTCCATCTACTCCGCGTTTCGGAGTAGATGGAACAGAGACAACTGAAGAAGGGAAATATTCTCTATGTTGCATGTCTCGTTTCTTTGTTTGTTTTTTTCGTTGTTCGAAAAAAAAGTTCGTTTTCTGCCTTCGTCTTTTATGTTTTCGTTTCTCATTGTGTTTAACGTTTTTTTTTTTGTGATGTCCTGTACCCATACATGCATGTATGTCTACATATAGATGTAGGTATGTACATGTTGTTGGCACTCCGTCGCTTACGACGTCGAGGGTTCCAG
>NW_026367729.1:0-237 GCF_001194135.2 Octopus bimaculoides | reverse complement strand
TATATATACATATACATAATCAAGATAAGCATCACGATATCAAGTAGTGATGCAATACGACCGTTTCAAGCTCCATTTAATTGAACAATGCAATCATTACATCAATTTAAATGCAATGCCATCATCAGCTGCGCAGATAAATGAATAGAATTTTAACCAGTTGGACACATTAATATAATTTTGCTCAGCATTTGAATTGATGTAATGATTGCATTGTTCAATTAAATGGAGCCGCTT
>NW_026367728.1:0-271 GCF_001194135.2 Octopus bimaculoides | reverse complement strand
TAATAATAATAATAATAATAATAATAATAATAATCTTTCCTACTCTAGGCGCAAGGCCCTAAATTTTTGAGGAGTGGGGGCCAGTTGATTAGATCGATCCTAGTATGCAACTGGTACTTAATTTATCAACCTCAAAAGGATGAAAGGCAAAGTCGACCTTGGAGTTTGAACTCAGAACATAAAGACAGATGAAATACCTGCTAAGTATTTCGCCTGGTGTGCTAACATTTCTGCCAGCTCGCCGCCTTAATAATAATAATAATAATAATAA
>NW_026367727.1:0-284 GCF_001194135.2 Octopus bimaculoides | reverse complement strand
TGTATGTATGCATGTATGTATGCATGCAAGTCATTGTTCATGTTATTTCAAGATTTCTTGCCAATAAAGAACCGGTTTCTAACCATGATCCAAGCCACATTCATTGGATTTTCAACATCAACAACAGCATATATTTGTATGTATGTATGTATGTATGTATATGTGTGTATGTATCTATGTATGTGTGTATGCATGCATGCATGTGCAGTTTTGTACGTTTTATGTATGTATTCTCATGCATTCAATTCCATATCTATACCTCCTCATATATATTTAAATCATAA
>NW_026367726.1:0-1134 GCF_001194135.2 Octopus bimaculoides | reverse complement strand
TCATCATCATCATCATCATTCTTAATATTATCATCATGATCATCGTCATCATTATAATTATTATTATTACTATTATTATTTCTTTTACGAAGTTTTGTTGGATGATTTTTTTTTCCTTTTTACTGGATTATTTTATCGCAATCAGACGACTTTTCGAACATTTGTTCGTCAATTCCAATATCTGGTCAGGAAAAAAATTCAGTTTGTTAGCTATTATGTTATTTTTCTAAACAAGTTCGTTGCTGTTACATTCGATCCAATATGGCGAGTTCTATTGAAAGATTAGAAAACAGTTCTACGCTTTTACGTCATATCTACCAAAACAATAATGAAATAACTTTGAAGAGGCGAAAATAAATGTATTAGAAGATAAACAGAAAACATGGCAACGGAACAAACAGTTAAACTCACAAACACAGCAACAACTTCACATCCAAAACGTAAACTTGGAATATAAACAGAAACACTAACGACAAAGTCAATGTAAGCTTGAAAGATATTAAAGGAATTGCTACCAACTTCTATGTTAGTATGTATTACAAGACTAGTTACAGAAAGAAACAACAAATCTTGCTCAAAGTACGTAACAGCTTTATGACAAAAAAGAGAGTGTCTTTGGCGAAGGAATTTATGCAAGAGCTGGCAGGTCGAAAGGCAACATAACCATGGTTAGTAAAAACCAGATGGTGGTTTCCATAATACTCCAAAAGAAGCTCCAGATGATTTGTAACACGATGTGTGGAATCTTTTCGGCATGATGTATAATCTGTTGATACATATTTAGTATTTAATAATGATTTCAAATTTTGGCTCAAGGACTGAGATTTCGAAGAGGGAAAGTCGTTTACATCGACCCCAGTACTCGACCGGTAACTATTTTATCGACCCCGAATTGATGGAATGCAAAGCCAGTCTCGGCGGAATTTGAACTCAGAACGTAAAGACAGACGAAATGCCTCTAAATATTACCACTAATAATGAAACTCGGAATCGGCATATTGCATCAAGTACTGTTTGTCTGATTTCCCTGTTGCGACTTGACAAACAGTACAAACCCCCCGGTAGACACAATATCTTTAATCAGCAACCTCACGATATTGTATGCTGTGCGACGTCTATAATAATAATAATAAT
>NW_026367725.1:0-478 GCF_001194135.2 Octopus bimaculoides | reverse complement strand
GCAATTTTCTATTCTACCCCAACCAAACAAAACAGTATTTATTTCAGTTTCCTATTTAAATATTACCATTTTCTTCAAATATATATTCCAAGTCTTCTGCTGAATTGGGATTTCCTTTTTTGATTTTTTATTCAAATAAAAATTCTTTTGCTTAGATCTATTTTATTAAAACCTGGTTTATTTAACCTGTTGTTTAGCTAGCTCTGTGTTAGATCTGACTAAGCAGGACTATAACCAGACGTTCCAGTTATGACCACCTTGCCTTCTTTTATATGTTACATTGCTCCAATTTATTCAATGTCACCTTTCCCTACATTTTTTTCAAGATGATAGTGTATCTGGGGTATTTGACTGTTATTTCTAGCAGCTCGCGTGACCATAGAGCTGTTTCCTTGTCGGCTTGTTTAATCAATTGTTGATTCATGTAGCTACATGTTTGACTTGTTAATTGCAAAATATCTTATTAACTGTTCTAGAT
>NW_026367724.1:0-279 GCF_001194135.2 Octopus bimaculoides | reverse complement strand
TAATAATAATAATAATAATAATAATAATAATGATGATGATAATAACAATAGTAAAATCGAAAACAAGAAAAACAATCCAAAACAAAACGAAACAAGCAAAAACCACACAAACACACACAGTAAAACAAAATGACAGCGAGAAGTTAAGTTTCTTTTCACGAGTTGATTAGCTTGACAATTGTTGTTGCTGTTGTTGTTGTTGTTACTGTTATTGTAGAATAATAAGTTTGTAAGTTTTTTTTTATTCACATGGAGATATTGTTGATTTTGGATATATAT
>NW_026367723.1:0-416 GCF_001194135.2 Octopus bimaculoides | reverse complement strand
GCGTCTGTGTGTCTGTGTGTCTGTGTGTGTGTACATGTATATGAGTACCACATATTGTCTGATTATAGTCGTGTCTGATTCCGCCTATTGTTCAAATTTACTTTTATCATTGCAGATGCGCGAATGACCATCACATTCGGAACTTATAAAATACAAAATAGATGAAGAAATCAAATGACACTGACACATTTCTACTTTATTGGATTTAAGCGACAAAAGCTTGCACAACAATTGCTCTATGTTCCGATAATAGTCAGCCATGATATTTACATCCCATCTACCCTGATACCGTTTCACCATAATCTCCGAATGCTGGTGGAATTGTTCACCTTGCCCAATATTTTAAATCTTTCTCATTAACAGCCGAGGTCGACTTTACCTTTCTTCATTTCGATGTCCATAAAATAAGTACCAAG
>NW_026367722.1:0-267 GCF_001194135.2 Octopus bimaculoides | reverse complement strand
AGGTAGGTAGGTAGGTAGGTAGGTAGGTAGGTAGGTAGGTATGTGTGTATATATATATATACACACACGTCTGTCGAGATTGACTCAGGATATGCCCCACGAACCCTTGGGTTATTTGTAACTTAGTCAAATACTTATTACATATATTGAAATCCAACCAAATGGGTTACTTTAGCCTGTTCACTTGTCTGTATATGTGTGTATCTATGAATCTATCTATCTTTCTCTCTCTCTGTATGTATTTGTGTTTATATATAAGTACATATA
>NW_026367721.1:0-450 GCF_001194135.2 Octopus bimaculoides | reverse complement strand
ATATATATATATATATATATAAAGACATAAGAGAAAGAAAATGGAAATTACTATTCTCTTCATTCACGATGATCGTTTCGACCCATCATCCACTGCTACGTTACAAATGAGATGCTGTACAAATATTTGTGATGCATCGCAGGTGTGGATGTGTCTCATCAGGTGATTTATTTGCCATTTCGCTTGTTTACATATGAATATTTTTATACTTGTCATGCACCACAATTGTTTGTACAGCATCTCACCTGCAAGGTACAAGTGCATGATGGGTCGTTACGATCATCATGAATAAAGAGACTTGTAATCTTCTTTTTCTTTCTCGCATGTCTTTATAACACTATGTAAGCAGAAGAGTTCCTGAAGTAAACGCAGTGGAATATGCATCCAGAGTGTTGTTGACATCAGGTAACCGAATACTGTAAACAAGCTTTAAACCCGAATAGCTATATA
>NW_026367720.1:206-439 GCF_001194135.2 Octopus bimaculoides | reverse complement strand
ATGTATGTATTTATGTAT
Organism: Octopus bimaculoides; assembly: GCF_001194135.2. NCBI lineage: Eukaryota > Metazoa > Mollusca > Cephalopoda > Octopoda > Octopodidae > Octopus > Octopus bimaculoides. The sequence continues at coordinate 421 of NW_026367720.1, read as the reverse complement.
GTACGTATGTATGTATGCATATGTATATATGTATACATATATATATATATATGTATGCATGCATGTATATATGTATGTATGTGTGTATACATATGTATGTATGTATGCATATGTATGTATATATGTATATATATATGTATGCATGCATGTATATATGTATGTGTGTGTGTATACATATGTATGTATGTATGCATATGTATGTACGTATGTATGTA
>NW_026367720.1:0-196 GCF_001194135.2 Octopus bimaculoides | reverse complement strand
GTGTATACATATGTATGTATGTATGCATATGTATGTACGTATGTATGTATGCATATGTATGTATGTATGAATGTATGTATGCGTGTATGTATGCATGCATATGTATACATTCATACACAGGATATGTGCACACAGAGAGATATAGATATGTATATATTAAAGTATATTAAATGCAGACATATATATATATATATAT
>NW_026367719.1:0-380 GCF_001194135.2 Octopus bimaculoides | reverse complement strand
ATATATATATATATATATATATATATACACATATAAATATATATATGTATTGTGTATATATATATAGATATATATGTATACACACACTATACATATATATACAGTATACATATATACATTATGTATGTTTGTATATACATATACACACACATATATATAGGCTTATATTAAGATGGAATCGCTATGTGTTTGTGTATCTGCGTTTGCACTATTGTATATATGCATCTATGTATGTACATACAGACATACATACATACATAATGGGGCAATCACTGATACACACATACACATAGTGGTTCCATACTAATATAAGCCTATATATTTGTGTGTGTATATACACATACATATATGATGGTGCAATCACACACACACACACACAC
>NW_026367718.1:0-998 GCF_001194135.2 Octopus bimaculoides | reverse complement strand
GTTTCTGATAAAGGCAGACATATTCCTCTCCCTAAACATTTGGGAGACAAGGGACCAGTGAGGATTAAATCTTTGGTTATGACTGAAAATAATCTGATTGCAGGATGGGACAAGGAGAATGACGACATTAAGATATTCACATTGGATGGTCAACTTTTGGATTCAATCAAAGTGAATGCTTATGACAATATTAAAATGTGTCGATGGCAGTCAAACACACTGGTCATTACGAATTTGGATCGTTATGATGATGATAAATTCCAACTGTTGACATTAAAAGTGGAATTTCCATTGTCGTTGGTAATTTACCGAACGAGAAATAAATATGAATGTGTGGCTTCTTTATCAAACAATCAAATGGTTTTTAGTAAAAGGAGAGATGACAGTCATTTGTATTTTGTTGAAATGGATGAAATACATTCGAAAGTAAAGGAAATAAAACAAATAGACATACCTGAACCATTAATAGGGAGAGAAGAAGATGGAAATTATTTGTATTCTGTTGATACGGATGAAATACATTTGAATGTGAAGGAAATAAAACAAATGGACATAAGTGAACCATTAATAGGGAGAAACAAAGATGGAAATTATTATTCTGATTATGACATCCAGGATATCAAAGTTACTGCTGAAGATGTCATCATTGTCATCAACAGAAGATTCATCATTTTCTTCAACAGTGATGGTCAATATTTACATTCAGTCAGACACTACATGGAGTATTCTTTTGTTGGTGACACGATGACAATTGATGACAGTTTTTTGTACATTTATGGTGGATGGGAGAAATATTTAGGTTCATCTGAATATCAAAACATTTTGTGTTTGACCCAGGATGGGGAATACAAGAAAATATTTTTAAATGAAAGAATTTATAAAGATAAAGTATATTTCTCCAGTATAAACTGTAAAGGACCAAGGTTTGTTGGAAGCCCCAGGAGGGGAAGGAGAAGGAATGAATTGTATGTTGAAGGGTTGTTTATGGTGAATCGAGA
>NW_026367717.1:0-287 GCF_001194135.2 Octopus bimaculoides | reverse complement strand
TTTCTCCTGTATGAACACGTCTGTGTATTGTTAATCGATAATTTTGAGAGAATGATTTACCACAAATGTTACAGGGATATGGTTTTTCTCCTGAATGAATATGCTTGTGAGTGGTTAAGTGACTTATCACAGAGAATGATTTATCACAAATATCGCACTGATATAGTTTCTCCCCTGTATGAACAAATTTATGAGTAGTTAAGTTAGCAGACTGAGAAAATGATTTACCACAGATATCACAATGAAATGGCTTTTCTCCTGTATGAACACGTTTGTGAGTAGTTAAG
>NW_026367716.1:0-599 GCF_001194135.2 Octopus bimaculoides | reverse complement strand
ATATACCTACATATGTGCGTGTGTGTGTGTGTGTGTGCATGTATGTATATATATATATACATTGTCCAGTTGGGCTATAGATACGCCATAGAAACCGACCTTCCGAGTGTGACTGGACACTATTCAATTTTTTTTTCTCCGTGTTTTTCTCCTTGTCTCCGTATTCATTCTGTTGAAGAGCGTAGCTCGAAACGTCAAAGACTTTCCGTATTCCCGAGCGTCATACTAATACATCCTTTTGTTATTTACACCACCTGTCCTCGTCTGTTGTTGTTTTTTCGTATATTCTCCTATATATATATACATATGTTTATCAATTTGTGTTACTAGATTCCTGATGTGAAATCGTGTATTGAAACAGATATTGTTGTATTTTGGGATGGTCATTTTTGGGGGGTGGATTTTGCCAAATAAACACACACACTATATATTTGTTCTTCACTCGTTTATTACCGTTGTTTTTTTTCATCTTAACTCATGTTCATTGTACGGAAATCTTTGGTCACACATCTTCCAAGATATGTATCTACACATCTTAGAAGAACAGACTGGAGTAAGTGGAGCAAGAGCACACACGAAAACGAAAAGTGTCACTGAAG
>NW_026367715.1:0-216 GCF_001194135.2 Octopus bimaculoides | reverse complement strand
ATATATATATATATATATATATATATACACACACATATATATATGCATGTGTGTGTGTGTGTCTGTATACATATATATATATACATGTATTTACATAGATATATGTATATATACATATATATGTATACATATATATACATATAAATATAGATATACTCACATGTAGATATATATATATACATACATATATATGTATGTATATATATATATATATAT
>NW_026367714.1:0-370 GCF_001194135.2 Octopus bimaculoides | reverse complement strand
GTATTGGTATATGTATGTGTATGTGTGTATTTGTGTGTGTATGTGTGATCTATGTAAATCCATCCATATATACACACACACGCATAGCTTATCGAATTATCATATTTTACATTATATGACATTATATCATATTGCAATGTCAAAATCTCTCGCTCAATCTATAAGAGACACATAGTTCAATTACGCCTCAAATTCGCTGTTATTTTTACCTTGCTGTAAATTGTTCATGCGCGCATATGGCTTCTCCCGTCTCCCTCTCTGTTCGTTCCTCTTCATACACATAGACTCACCCCACCATCCCCACCTTCAAATAATACATACATACACACACAAACAAACAAATAAACAAACAAACGGAGATGTATACACA
>NW_026367713.1:0-242 GCF_001194135.2 Octopus bimaculoides | reverse complement strand
TGTCTCTGGTCTTCATTCAACAAATATCTCACCTTCTAGCACTCTATATCTCCTTCTCTCTTTTCTTCTCTCTCTCCTTCTCTCTCGCAATAAATTCTTTCTTTCCTTCTGTCTTCCTTTGTTTCTTTCCTTCTTTCCTTCCTTCTTTCTTTCTTTGTCTTCTACATTTATCTCAAACTCAGGGATCAGTCCAATATTGTGCTATTGTAGAAAACTAGTCATACATATCACAGACTATAATA
>NW_026367712.1:0-381 GCF_001194135.2 Octopus bimaculoides | reverse complement strand
CCTCTGGATATCCTTGTTGCTTATTTTGATTATATATATATATATATAAAATCCTTTGTCCCTCTCTGTCTTGTCTGTTCCCAATGCATTCTCGAACAGCTCAACTAGATCAAATCAAATTTTATATGGCAATACTATCAGACCCCGTGAGTGCCAACATGTAATTTTTTTCGATTAAAACAATGCAACATTGGCACTGGTTCCATATTATGTGTCAAAAGTCAAAGAATAAAAGTGAAAGAATAACATCTATATTATAATGTGATATAATAAAATAAAATAAATGTGCCCTTTTAAAGCCTAGCCAGGTTCAAGGTCCCGGTTTCAATGGCGATAATTCTGCATTTTTACAGTTACACTTTTTCCATGACAGCAGATAAA
>NW_026367711.1:0-207 GCF_001194135.2 Octopus bimaculoides | reverse complement strand
ATAAAAACCTATAAATAAGAGCAAGTTGGAAGAAACTTTAGTTCAAATTCCACCGAGGTCAAATTTGCCTTTCAGCTTTTTGGGAGTCGATAATATACAATAGCAGACCAGTATTGAAGTTGTTGTAATCAACCTAGGTGGAGGCGCAGTGGCCCAATGATTAGGGTAGCGGACTCGCGGTCATAGGATCGCGGTTTCGATTCCCAG
>NW_026367710.1:0-332 GCF_001194135.2 Octopus bimaculoides | reverse complement strand
GACTTAGGGGTAAGGTAGCCGTAGAGTCTGTTCGCTGCTTTGGTGATTCCCTATTGCTTACTTTGCTGCTACACATTGCGAAAGTATGAACCACACAACTCCAAATTCATCCCGATTCTAGATTAACTGTCTTAATTCAAAGCAAAACAAAGAGATTATTTTTTTATCAGTACACAGACGCTATAATGGATTAGTGTTGCGGCTGGGTGTCGCATTTTACTTAATTATTTGCCTCAATTAATCAGCAACTTTTGTTTTTTTGCTATAACTCGTGAGATAAGTATGAACTGGATAAATTTCTGCTCCATACACAAGACCAGTTATTTCCAGCA
>NW_026367709.1:0-489 GCF_001194135.2 Octopus bimaculoides | reverse complement strand
TGTGTGTGTGTGTGTGTGTGTGTGTGTGTGTGTGTGCGTGTGTATGTGAAAAACTGCTTTTAAATTTAAACATTTGAAAAAAACACCATTTCAAATATGACCAGATTAACCAATACGAAAGATACGAAATAGATGTTTGTGTAAGCGGTATATAGTTACATGGATAACATCTAAACATGTAACTATATACCACAAACATGTGTTTAAATAGCTGATTATGGCCGCAAGTGCTTACACGCAAAAACTCTCTTCACGTCATCCATAAGGTGCATGTTAAATTTTGTGGGGTAAAGTAAACTTTTCCGTAATAACAGAAATCTGTTTTCTCTTAAAAGCATCTCCTCTATATCAGTAAAATTATTTTCATTCTGAAAATAGTAATCAATATATGTCCTCAGCAAAAAAATATAAGCAATACGAAACACAAACACTTACGTCACTATATTTTTTTCCTTTTTTCTCAGTGGGGTGATGAATTTCCTTATTTAA
>NW_026367708.1:0-987 GCF_001194135.2 Octopus bimaculoides | reverse complement strand
TCTCTCTGAATCTCTGTGGGTTTGTCTGTGTGTGCATATATGATCCTGCAAAGTATTTCTGCATTTCTGAATATATTGCCCGTTAAAATATTTCGAATATCTATAAAGTTCTTTCTCAATGTTGTGGGGACACAAAAATCTGCAGGAAAAAAAAATGAAGTGAAATAAAAATATCGGTAAAAGACGACAGAAGGAAGAATTCAAACTGTGAAAGACAATGAAAACGGACTTAAGTATGCGAATAAAATACGGCAAGAAATAAAGGTGTGAATGCAAAATATAAAGCGAAAATTTACTGAAGAAAAAATGAACAAAGGAAAAAAACATTTAAATTTTCCTACACAAAATGAAAATATAGAAAAAATTACAGAAGAAATGTGCGTGGTGTGTTACGTGTGTATTTCTATATTTGAAATATGTATGTGTACATATATATGTACATTTATATATCTATAGGTATGTGTGTGTGTGTGTGTGTGTGTGTGTGTGTGTGTGTCTGTGTGTGTGTGTGTGTGTGTATAATTGTATATATGTATATGTATATGTGTATATATGGGTTTATGCATATTCATATATATATATATATATATATACATGTACGTATATATGCAGGTGTGTTTGATTCTTGTAAAGGAACATGACAAAAATACATTAAAAATACACACGCTTAAATTTGTGTTACTTTTTCTTAAAATTCTTCCTAAGATAACTATTTTTCATTGTTGTTGCTATTCTCTTAGGTATTACTGCGTTGTTTGAATGTTTTGTTGGCGTTCATATTTTGCTTATTATTCATTACACATACACATGTACATATATACATATGCATATATGTATACATGTATATATATATTTAAATATATATATATATATATACATATATATATATATACATATGTGTGCGTGTGCATGTTTTATGCATATGTGTGTGCGTATGAATATATATTTATATATATTTATATATATATATATATATATATATATATA
>NW_026367707.1:0-391 GCF_001194135.2 Octopus bimaculoides | reverse complement strand
ATATATATATATATATATATATATATATATGCACATATGACGTAGATTTCGCGCACATTTCATACTCTGCGTTCAGCATAAACTGTATGCGAAATTTGTGCATTTCTACTTTTATGCAAAATACGTTGCTGTTAAATATCCTTCTCATTGATTATGTATATAGATAAAAGTCGGTCCCATCTGGAGTTAATGTTAAGTAATAAACTGTTGGAGATTAACTACCGGTTATTAATTGAGCATAATCTATCAGTCTATCTGTTTCTTTCTCCCGCTTTCTCATGTTTGCGTGTATTTATGTATAGCATCCTTTGTCAAGCGATTTTGGAGAGACAAACACAGACACACAAACATATTCATATGTATATATATATATATATATATGTATATATAT
>NW_026367706.1:0-452 GCF_001194135.2 Octopus bimaculoides | reverse complement strand
TATATATAGATAGATAGATAGATAGATAGATAGATAGAAAGAAACTTTATACACTCACGCATATATGTATATATATGTATGTATATATGTATATATATTACAACTGTCTGATGAACGGTCAGGTAAGACTCTGAGAAACAAATTTTAAAGATTTTTTTCAGCTTTAATAAATATCATGTAACTCTAACTTTGGTATTCGAGTATTCATAAGTAATTTGCATATTTATTGTTTTTTGGTAATTATGCAGATTCTAAATCGTTTTAGTATCTGAGGTTCGGTATTCATCTTCCTTTATAGTCGAGTATCATAGCCCAGAATACTAATTTATCAATGAACACTCATAGATCACTTTCGAATTAACATGCCTCAAACTTGATTTGAAATTGCATTACTTGTATGAGAACACATCTATCTATTTATCTATCTATCTATCTATCTATCTATCTATCTA
>NW_026367705.1:0-204 GCF_001194135.2 Octopus bimaculoides | reverse complement strand
ATATACCTTTTCCTTAATATTTGAATCAGCTTTTCATCAAAGAATGAGGAAGTCTATTTTTTGCTAATTGTTTCCATTGATTATTGTAGATTGAAATGATTCAACAATTTTTCTACACATCTGTGATATCTAAAAGCAAAAAGAAAGGGAAAAAAAGAAACAAAAAGAAACAAAAAGAAACAAAAGCGCAAAAAAAGGGGAAAA
>NW_026367704.1:0-333 GCF_001194135.2 Octopus bimaculoides | reverse complement strand
ATATATATATATATATATAATGTATAATATAACATGTATGTAAAATTCTTGTCGAATATACCGTGTTTGTGTGCATTATATATGTAATGCATGTAAATATAAAATACGTTTATTACACAAATATACGAATCTGTCTATCTATCTATCTATCTATCTATCTATTTTTGTGTGTGTGTGTGTATAGATATATATATGCATACATACACACACTATTATACACACAAGATAATAAATATATGATATACGTATGATAGTACATGTGTGTATATATACACATAGACATACATTCATTCATACATGCATAATCGCGCGCGCTCACACACACACACAGAC
>NW_026367703.1:2057-2630 GCF_001194135.2 Octopus bimaculoides | reverse complement strand
TATTATTATTATTATTATTATTATTATTATTATTATTATTATAATTAACCTTCATGCTGTGTGTCCGTATGCGTATGCGTATCCAATATAATAATATATAATTAAAAGTGCAGATTTTCTTCGCAGTCTTCAATTCTATTATTATTCATATATGATATTTACATTGATAAATTGGTATTCAATTTCATCTATGAATAAATAAACATGAGCGAATCATATTACACAGGATATCAGCCACATCTATAATTGTCTTCAATATTGTTGATCCTCCGAACATTTTGCTGCGTGTATAAATCTATATATATATATATATACACTTTTTATTTGGCTTCAGCGAGAGGTCATTAATTCTTCATCATTGCATCCGGTGTGTTATTGCATCAGTGTATGTGCTTGTACTCACACACACACAGACACAGACACAGACACACACACACACACACACAGAGACACACACACACACACACACATACACACGCACAAACACATACACACATAATATATATATCTTGTGTGTGTACATATATGTATATGCATTTATATATGTATTTATATATATATATATATATATAT
>NW_026367703.1:0-1058 GCF_001194135.2 Octopus bimaculoides | reverse complement strand
ATATATATATATATATATATATATGATAACTATGTGTACATGTATTTACATAAACATATAAATATATAGAAACAAATTATTATAGACACACATACATATGTGCGTGTGTGTTAATGCATGTATGTGCCTGTGTATGTGAGTGCGTGTATGTTATTTGTGCATAGTTAATGTATATCCATAATATCTGCGTATAAATGTATTTAATCTTTTCAATATCTAGTTAATTTTTTCCCGCGTACCGCATAGTGTATGCGTTTATACATATGGGAATGCCTCTGTGTGTTTGTGTGTGTGCGTGTGTGTGTGTGTCTGTGTGTGTGCTTGTGTGTGCGTGTATTTATGCATAGTTGTTAATGACAGTGTATATATGCAATCATACATATTTATGAATATGCGTCTGAATATGAATATCTGCATTTCTATATACGCATTTCTATATACGACTCCGCGCATCCGTAAAAATACGTGTACGCATATATATATATATATATATATATATATATATATATATATACATATATACACACACACACACACACAGATAGAGTATGTAAGAGTGAGAGAGAAAGAGAGAGATATTTTATATAGATATTTATATATTTATATAAATGTACAAATATATATATGCATGTATATAAACATACATACAATATATTACATATATTTGTATGTTTTATCTTATACTGCTTAGATGCAAAGACTGGGACCCAGCTGGATCACCGCGTATATACGTAACTATAGATATTTGTTATCACGCATGTGCGCTCATATATTGAAATATATATAAATGTATATTCATCCATGTATATTTATATACATAGACATATACTATACGTATTATAAGTATTCATACAATTGTATATCTATACACACATTCACATATATTTGGTTATATAGGAATACAGTTATAAATGTATATATACATGTCAGCGTATCCGTTTAAATATACAGTGTATATATACACATATTAACACGCACTCATAGAAATGTACAGTGTGTGTTTATATCTATGTGTTGTGTGTGTACGTAGTCATATACATCGATCTATCTATCTATCT
>NW_026367702.1:0-278 GCF_001194135.2 Octopus bimaculoides | reverse complement strand
AAAATAATGTTACTATTTCATGAATACACACAAGAACAAATATAATATCAATAAGACAAACGTAAAATGCAACCTTTGTAATATAACATCATTCAACATTAAGATTTATTAAAAATAGGTTATACAGAAAAGTTCAGACAGTGGAATAAATTTCATACATAAAATTTATTGCACTCTTTCAACTTATTGTATTTCTATTTGCCAACATAGAACTTCACGAGATTCCTCATATCTTCATATTCTACTGTTTTACTCTAAAAATTGGCTGCTTTACTCAC
>NW_026367701.1:0-440 GCF_001194135.2 Octopus bimaculoides | reverse complement strand
GTGTGTGTGTGTGTGTGTTCATCCCCACCACTATCGCTTGACAACAGGTGCTGATAGAACAACTGCCAGGCCTTGCTGAAGTGACGCTTGCACAAGGTCGTCACTCTGAGATCTCACTCTTCGGCACAAGTTGTACAGCCAACATACAAACGCGCACAGATATATATATATATATATATATATATAAACAAATAGTAAATGAGTATATGCATATATACGTACAGGTATGTGCATACCGACATCCACCTGTATGTATAGGTGCATATCTGGGTACAGGACATTGCAAACAAACGTAGACGAGAAAACACACAAGCCACATAGAGAACATTCTACTTCATCAGCTACCCACGTTTAACACCGGCGTTCGACGAGCGTGGGCAGGACGCATCATTAAAACGGCTCATCCCATGGACGGCAGATTAAATTTGTATACGCAAATT
>NW_026367700.1:0-458 GCF_001194135.2 Octopus bimaculoides | reverse complement strand
TACTAAACGGCATACTCTGATGCCCATACGTGATAAATACCGTATATATACTTGCATACATGCATGTGATTGCATGGAATGAGTAAACTTTGTAACAATATTTATGTACATCAATGTACAGCAAGTTACATTACAGGGATATCTACGTTGGAAAGTATCTTCACGTTCATACAAGTATGCATGCGCGCGTACATTCGTCCATAGATGGATACATACATGTAATCATATATACAAGCAAGCGTTCCTTATTCCGTTCCATATTTTTATATGCCCATAACTTATTGTGAATACACATGATCTTGTGCTTCTCTACGCGCACTTTTGACAGTTATATAAATATCTATATACATGTATATATACTTATATCTATCTCTCCATCTCACTGTCTATCTATCTATCTATCTATCTATATATTTTCTATGCATATATATATATATATATATATATATATATATATA
>NW_026367699.1:0-260 GCF_001194135.2 Octopus bimaculoides | reverse complement strand
ATTATTATTATTATTATTATTATTATTATTATTATTATAAAAGACTCTCGCCAAATGTTTCTCGTTGTGCTTTCTCCTGTGTCTTAAAGAGACAGTACTCTCCTTACAATGCGAGCTGTACCCAACGGCCACGTGTAGTCTCGAGCCGTCCTGTAAGTTTATAGAGTCAAGGATAGAATTTAGGGCTTCTTGTTCAATTTGAATGAGGAACTCCAATCCCTGACCCGTCCAATTTTGTTGGTGCAATTTATGCACCTCCA
>NW_026367698.1:247-459 GCF_001194135.2 Octopus bimaculoides | reverse complement strand
TTTCACTTCTGTTCCAAGTTCTAAGACTTAAACAGTGGTCATCTGCATTGAAAAACGATAGCTAACTTAATGTTAATATATTTAATAGAGAGAAATCTGTCTTAGACTGACAATTTTTCCCATTTTGTCCTGTCTTCTAACTCCACCCATTTCCACAAACCCCTTTACTCTAATTTCCTTCTTTCACCGTTTTTCTCTGCTTCCTTCCACAT
>NW_026367698.1:0-228 GCF_001194135.2 Octopus bimaculoides | reverse complement strand
ATTACTTCTTCTTTCATATAATCATTTTCATTCTTCCTCAGTCACATGCTACAATAATACCGTTTCTGTTTGCAAAATTCCTTCCCGCCTTTCTCTCCATCATCCTCAACGATTCCTTCTTTTCTTTTCTATTCCATTGATTAATTCATTCTCACTTCCAGTCTTTCCAGTATTTTTCTCTTTTCTCTTATTTTTTCGTTGCTCCATGTTACAACTCACGTCTCACAC
>NW_026367697.1:0-249 GCF_001194135.2 Octopus bimaculoides | reverse complement strand
ATATATATGCGCATATAAATATATATATATATATATGTATGTATATAAATAAATATATTTATATACATATATATATATGCATATGAGAGGACCCCCTTCAGTCATGAATGACCTAGAAAGTTACCCTCCAAGGCTCAAATCTAGGCAAGGTTGTTTATGAAGGCCAGTAGTCGCCCATGCATACCAGCCTCCCCTTTCTACACCACTGATGTTATCCAAGGGAAAGGCAAAGGCCAATACAGCTTGACA
>NW_026367696.1:0-351 GCF_001194135.2 Octopus bimaculoides | reverse complement strand
TTCTTACGTTCGTTCTTTGTTCGTTCGTTCGTTCGTTTGTTCGTTCGTACGTACATACGTTCAATTCTTTGTTCGTACATATGTCCGTTCGTTCCTTCAATCGTTCGTTCGTAAGTACGTTCGTCCGTTTCTTTGTTCGTTCGTTTGTTCGATCGTTCGTTCGTTCTTACATACGTACTTACGTACGGACGTTCGATCATTAGTTCTTTCGTACTTACGTACGTACGTTCGTTCATTAGGTCGTTCGTTCGTTCGTTTCATTCGTTCGTTCGTTCGTCCGTCCGTACTTTCGTACGTACGCTCGTTCGTACGTACGGACGTTCGTTCGTTCATTTGTTCCGTCGTACGTAC
>NW_026367695.1:0-356 GCF_001194135.2 Octopus bimaculoides | reverse complement strand
ATATATATATATATATATATAGTAAATGCACTAGTTAGAACTACCTATATACGTACTTATATACATACATCCTTACATGCAGGCATTCATAATACCTGGATGTAGTATTCTTGCATACATACTTGCATATATGCATACATGCGTCACATAGTAACTGACTTTTAACTTGCAAAATAGTTCAAATATATTTTTAATCGTGGTAACGCTTTTTAGCATTTCACATGAAACCGTTTCGCAGCGCAGTTAAATAGATAGCAAACCTGTTTGTTGGTGTCGGAATGTCCCTGTTGAACAATTAGAGTTATAACAAAAGGTCTGCATGTGAATGAATGTAGATCATATCGAGATATATATAT
>NW_026367694.1:0-687 GCF_001194135.2 Octopus bimaculoides | reverse complement strand
TTTTTTTTTGTTTATGTCGAATGTAAAAAGTTTAAATAAAGGAAAATTGTTTCATTTTGTATCGCAAAGTAAAAGAGGGAAAACGAATTGCAACGGTGATTGGTGTCATCAGGGCAAAGGAGTTATGAGCAACTTTTCTAAATCAGGGATTTTCATCAATTTCATGGACTTTTTTTGTTTTGTCTCAAAAGAGCCATTCCGCATTGTCTTTAGTGTAAAATAGAGAAAAAGAATTTAACTTATGCAAGCATAAAAATGTGCTGTTATTTCTAATAGGTTGTAACCTTCCAGAAATAACAGCACAATTCCCTTCAGTTTCCCCTTCCAGTCAAGAATACGAAAGACTATTGGATGATATAGTCATAGATATACAATGTTATAGGAATAGACAGGATGTTCATGGATGGAGTGTCTTTGCTCAGTCAGAACTGACCTGGATCTAAACAACAATGTCAAGTTATACTTCTGGAGAAAGACTAATGTTAGTGTCCACCATTCTGTAGTTTTTCTTTTCAAACTGTTACACAATGGGAAGGTGTCAGTGTAGTTTGCAAATATGCAAGCTTCACACAGGATCCTATGATGTCAATTTTAATGAATTAAGTTTATTGTCATCTTTTAATGTGTGTTGACCATGCTGGCATGGGTTGGACGGTTTGAGGAGGGATGGCAAACTGGGGAGTTGCA
>NW_026367693.1:0-390 GCF_001194135.2 Octopus bimaculoides | reverse complement strand
AAAACCGAGGTAAGGCGATTACATCTACTCGTACGCACACACCACAAAGTTATAACTTATTAAAGAGTAATCTACATTTGCATTGAGTCATGTAATTTATAAATTCTTGAGAGTCAACAGAGATTTATATATATATATATCTTCATCATCATCATCATCATTTAACGTCCACCTTCCATGCTGGCATAGTCTGGTCAGTTTGACAGGAACTGACCAGGTAGAAGATTAAACCAGACTTCTGTGTCTGTTTTGGCATAGTTTTTCCAGTTAGATGCACTTCCTAATACCAACCATCCAGTAGAGTGGATTGAGTGCTTTTTAGATGGCAAGGGTACAGGCGAGGTTAGTTTTGGCATGGTTTTTACAGCTGGACGCCCTTCCAAATGCCAA
>NW_026367692.1:389-785 GCF_001194135.2 Octopus bimaculoides | reverse complement strand
TGTGTGTGTGTGTGTGTGTGTGTGTGTGTGCGTGTGTGTGTTTGTGTATAATACATGGGGTTTAGATCACGGGTAATCTAGATGATTAAGTACAGTAGCTGAGTGCTCCAAAGTTATAGACGAGAGGTAGTCATGAAGCCATTGCAGATTTCCATTGTAACGGATATATAATTCTTAAAGAGGAGTCACAAATGACGACATCTCATTGATATATACCATTATCCTTTTCGCCATTTTTGACCTATTTGTATCGAATGACGGAATATCCCATACTCGGAGATATCCAAGAAACGGCTATAAGGCTTTAAATTTTTTTCCAATAATAATATTGTATATGACTTGAGATGTTTGCCTTGCCTTAACATTCCTTGTCCTTTGTAAGTATTACGTATATAT
>NW_026367692.1:0-379 GCF_001194135.2 Octopus bimaculoides | reverse complement strand
CTTGCCTTAACATTCCTTGTCCTTTGTAAGTATTACGTATATATATATATATATATGTGTGTGTGAAGGCACGTGGTTTAGTGGTTAGGGCATTCGGTTCACGATTATAGGGTCGTAAGTTCCCAGCAACGCGTTGAGTCGTTGCTTCACGTTGCTCCAGTTCATTCAGCTGACAAAACTGTCACATTCTGTGTCATACTGAATCTCCTTGAGAAATATATTAAGCGTACACATGTCTGTGGTGCGCTCAGTTACTTGCACGTTAATTTCACGAGCAAGCTGTTTCTTTCATCGCACGCTCGTCGTCGCAACCAAAGGAATGATCCTTTTATACATATACATGTATATATATGCATAATATATATATACATATGTATAT
>NW_026367691.1:0-312 GCF_001194135.2 Octopus bimaculoides | reverse complement strand
TTCACACAAACATAAATATATACACATTCACCCCTATATAGATGCAGTTGGATAAACATAGTACTATGCGCGCGCGCGTGTATGTGATGCATGGCAATATCATTTATTAAGTGGTGTGTCGAAGCTTACATACGTCTACAGTTTTTGTATGTTTTAGTATTCTTTTGCAGCAGCTTCCTTAATTAGCAATTTTAATCAAGATGCTGTAATAAAGACACTCTTCCTAAATGGTGAAGGTTCTACGAGGTTGATGTCGTCTCAACTCTGTATATATCCTCAGGTTTTGCATTCCTACATATATATATATATATA
>NW_026367690.1:0-669 GCF_001194135.2 Octopus bimaculoides | reverse complement strand
TATATATACATATGATTAGCTTCGTTTGATGTCAGTAATATTTCCCATGCTTGTATGGGTTGGACGGATCTTTTCCAACACACAAGAGTTTCATCACCCATTTGTGATCCTTCAGCTTAATTTTCATGAAGTTTGAGCCTTCTAAAATCATTTCCTTTTACCATATCTTCCTGGGTTTTCTTCCACTTCCATCGTCTCGGCACTTCTTCACCCCAAACGTCATTTTTGATACGCCATCTCATGCCCTTATTAGTTCAGTCGTCTCTCTTGTACGTTACATCTGATTCCTGCTATACTCCGTCATTCTTTCAGCTTATATCTGCCCTGTCATTGATGCACATTGGAATTATGTATTCATTGGAGCATACCCACATTCAAGGCCCTGTATCTCACTAACGTAATGCATCGAAAGGCATTACGTACCGAGGCGTCACACAATCTCCTTTACACTCAGAGACGAGAACCCTTTGTAACCCGCAGATGCATTAGGTCCCGGAAAGGTTTCTATCGCCTTCTGCTCTGTCTGTCTGTATGTCTGTTTATTTCTCTCTCTCTCTTTTTCTCTCTCAGGTCACTGTTTTTTTCGGAACATGCCGCTTCTGACAACTCACACCGCATTTACATACATACATACATACATACATACATATATACATACATTCACACACA
>NW_026367689.1:0-563 GCF_001194135.2 Octopus bimaculoides | reverse complement strand
ATGCATGGATATGTGTATGTTTACATGTATGTATGCATTTGTGTATGCATCTATATATATATGCGTATATAAATATACAAAAGTAGTGAGTGAGTGGACGCCATTATATGTGTGTGTAAATGTTCTTATTTTTTTATCCTTATTTTATTTAGTAACGGCTTTTGATATTGCAGATTTAATAAAAAATGATATCTTAGCGTACACATCTGCGCAAAGATCAATATTCAAGATGAATATTTTTATTCACATACATGTATTTGTGTTAGGTAAGTGTTTACATAAAAACATATGTGTGTCGGCGTGTGTATGTATGTGAATACTTGGGAGTGTGCTTGTGTGTGAGTGTGTGTGTGTATGTATGTTTTTGACTGTATTTTTATAAAGATGATATGTAACATATAAAATTAATTTTTAGAAGCTCTGGTCGAGGTAATTGGTAAACGAGGTAAGTATGTATAAGTCATACAACAACATAGTTCAAACAATGTTTAATTAAATTAGTCATAATTTGAAAATATGTTATATATTTACTCTTTACGTAACAACGCTCGTTGGTTCGATGT
>NW_026367688.1:0-356 GCF_001194135.2 Octopus bimaculoides | reverse complement strand
TACACAGTGTTACCTCGTAGTTTCAGAATTTTCACTTCAGTTAAATTTCGGAAAAGATTTATAGGAAATGAAGAATAATTAATAGCTAATCTGTTGTATTCCAACGACAGTTCTCTCAAAGACCACAAACCTTGAAAGGTGTTTGGCAGCAAATATTCAAGAAGATTATCGTCAACTTTTAGCACCTCTAATAAGTTTAAATGCTTAATAATATCAGGAGGGATTCTTTTAATGTGGTTTCGACTTAAATCTAATGATGTCGTATTTTCTGGAAAATAACTGGGTATTTGAGTTAGGTTTTCGTCAGTACAAGTTACTGTACAGTGTTGAAATTTGTCTTCGGTACAGTGGCAAAC
>NW_026367687.1:0-218 GCF_001194135.2 Octopus bimaculoides | reverse complement strand
TGTGTCCCTGTCATTTTTTCTCGCCCCTCCTTAATTCTTCTGTCCCTCTGACTCTACCTCTCTCTTCTCTCCCTCACGTGACCGGTGTTTGGCCAAGCCTGATCTTTCTTTCTTGGTACGGCCGTCGTCCATGCAACATCAATATTCCTCCCTGTAGCTGTCAAATCCTGTATCCCTGCCGTAAAGCTTTATTTCCACACACGCCAGCTTAATTTAAT
>NW_026367686.1:0-207 GCF_001194135.2 Octopus bimaculoides | reverse complement strand
TGCATGCGTGTGTATATAATATATATATATATGTATGTATATGTGTATGTATGTTTGTGTGTGTGTGTGTATGTATGTATGTATTTGTTTGTGTGTATGTATGTATTTGTGTAAGTGTATGTATGTATTTGTGTAAGTGTATATGTGTTTGTATATGTGTGTGTGTGTATATATGTATTTGTGTATATGTGTGTTTACTTGCGTATA
>NW_026367685.1:0-254 GCF_001194135.2 Octopus bimaculoides | reverse complement strand
TGCCATAATCCTTGCCTTCAGTTCATCTTTGGTTTTACAAGGAAATTTGTTGGTCTCTTGCTCAACTGTACCCACACATAATAATCAAGGGGTTCCAGTCTGAGGAGTTAGGTGGCCAGATTAACATCTGGGGTGGGGTGGATGAGGATGTTGAAGAAATTGCCTGACAGCCATGACTAGGTTCTCCAGCTTGTGTAGCATGGTGCAGAGTCCTGTTGCCAGCCGTAGGGTCTTCCTGCAGCCACCCTCTTGAC
>NW_026367684.1:0-541 GCF_001194135.2 Octopus bimaculoides | reverse complement strand
TTGTTTCGTTTTTTTGCCGCATTCGAATTTTTAATGGTACCTTCTGTTGTTGTAGTTGTTTGCGAACTAACGCCTTAGAGAAATAACCCCCCATCCACAACACCAGCACCTGCACAAAGACGGACATTTACACACATATACAAGTAGGTTATATTGCTTGTTATAATATTTGATACATGAAATTACTAAACCATTTCAGCTCGCTTCTACCGCGCCTATCGGCAACCAGCAATGTATGTATCGTTAATCCGTATTTGAGGGTTAATATACACAGCATAAGCCATCATAGTGTTAACTATAAGGACTTGCGTAAAAAGGAGTAACTGCTGAGTTTCAGAAGACGGATCCCGAATTCAAATTTGGCATAGAGATAATATAATAATTATCACCGACTTATGAGAAATGCTTGCTGCATTATTTTTTGATAAGTCCAAGGCGGCGAGCTGGCAGAAACGTTAGCACGCCGGGCGAAATGCTTAGCGGAACTTCGTCTGTCTTCATGTTCTGAGTTCAAATTCCGCCGAGGTCGATTTTGCCTTTC
>NW_026367683.1:0-315 GCF_001194135.2 Octopus bimaculoides | reverse complement strand
GTATATATATAGATGTATATGTATGCATGTATATGTATACATGTATATATATATATAGACGTATATGTATAGATGTATATAGATATATATGTTTATATATGTCTATATGTATGTATATATGTGTGTGTATATGTATATACATATGTATAAATATATGTATATATGTGTATATATATGTGTACATATATATGCATGTATATATATGTGTACATGTATATGTATGCATATATATGTGTATATATATATAGAATTATATGTAATATGTACACATAAATATACACATATATACATATATTTATACATATATATATATAT
>NW_026367682.1:0-316 GCF_001194135.2 Octopus bimaculoides | reverse complement strand
TTGTTTCACTCGTTGGACTGCAACCGTGCCAGGGCACCGGCTTCAAGATTTGGTCCAGCTAATTGCCTCAGTCCTTATTTTCTAAGTGTGGTTCGTATTCAATCGACGAGTTCCCCAAATCGTTAAGTTACCAAGACGTTAGCAAACCAAACGCTGTTTGTCAAGTGGTTAGTGGCCAGCACAATGACACACATAGATGCATGCATATACATGCATAAGTGTATATATTCATACGTATGCATATATATATATACGCATATATATACATGGCGAACATTAAGAACAAAATATATAAGGAACTCAGCCAACAAAATAA
>NW_026367681.1:0-410 GCF_001194135.2 Octopus bimaculoides | reverse complement strand
ATAGATAGATAGATAGATAGATAGATAGATAGATAGATAGACATAGGTGTGTACACACACACAAACACGCATATATATATAAATTTTATAACATGTTTCTGACATAACAATTTAAATGTATACTTTAACCATGTAAAACAAGCCTTGTGTAATTTTTTTCACACTTGTTTATCTTTTATACATCCAACCACGTACTTTCACATACCAACTTTCTCACCTATATATATATATATATATATATATATATATATATGATGATAAATGATTTTACCGATAAAGGTTTTTTCATACTGAACTACTTGGCAAAATTGTTAATTATTAATTCTATTACTAATTGACGATTCCCTGCCCTTATTCTAGTACAATTTATATTTGATACCTCTAAGTTAGATGGTTAAACCGTAATCCCT
>NW_026367680.1:0-437 GCF_001194135.2 Octopus bimaculoides | reverse complement strand
TTTCTTTAAGCAATTACAACTCAGTATCTCTGTTAAATGCCATATGGAAGACATTTATATTCTAGATTTAATGCTCAGTATATCGGATAACTTTTTTAGACTATATGAAAGAAGAAAAGAGAATATTTCTGAAGTAAATGAACCTAACCATCCTAAAGCATCTAGATAGAAACGACAAATTATACAAAGTGTAGGCTCTGTTTTCAAAGTAAATGCTTACAAACAGTGATTAATACAGACAAAAAAGCACCAATTCGCCCACACAATGAAAAATGAAATCCAATACGATTATTCATTCGGAATAATGCACATTTCTACTTCCAAGTATATCCCCCTAGAACTTCTCAAATCTTTCAAAAACTTTTGTGTAGATATCTTCTCAAACTATATATGTATGATTCATTACTGAATATAAATGCAGCTGTTTAAACTTAAAA
>NW_026367678.1:0-660 GCF_001194135.2 Octopus bimaculoides | reverse complement strand
TCCAGCTCCTGTGTGTCGGGAAGATTTGAACTAGTAGCAGATTTCTCGTCCCGGATCTGGTTCATCATTCGAGTAAGTGGTCCTTTATAATGCGGTCGATGACCATTCCGGTTTGTATTTTGTTTTACTAACAGTGAGGCATAACAAGCTTCGACGTTGACGCTAGGGGACGGATCTGTCTGTTTAGGGTTAGTTTTTTGAGACAACGCCGTCTCCGAGCTCTCGTGACGTAGCTTCTTAAGGCTAACAGATCTATATCGAGTACGTGGTTCTTTGTGATTCGGTCGACGAACAATCTGGTTTGTGATCTGCTTTGTTATCATTGAGGCATGACGAGGTTTGGCGTTGACATTAGGGGACGGATTTGTCTGTTTAGGGTCAGTTTTTGAGACAACACCGTCACCGAGTTCTCAGCATGAAAACATTGCTCGTAGCGTAGTTTTTTAAGGCTAGCAGATCGGTATTCATCTGTATTTTTTTTGTTGATAGATTTATCTCCGGGCATAGTGTATTTTTTTTTGTGTGTGTGGCGTTTTAAACTTATGAATGATTCACTCTGTCTGTGTTTGTTCACAAAATGAAAATAAATAAAGAAGAAAACAAAAAAAACTTTTGGTTTTGCTTCGTTTGTGATATGTGTTTTCGTATGCGTGAGTGTGT
>NW_026367676.1:0-997 GCF_001194135.2 Octopus bimaculoides | reverse complement strand
GATAGGACAAGTTCGGCCAGACGAATGAGTGTGGAGGTGTCGGGTTGTGGCGTTGGTCTAGGAAAAACTTCAGGGCACGCAGCCCCTCGTCGTGGGGAATCACCGTATAGAGGCTCTGGATGTCTAGAGTGAAGAGAAGCTTAGAGGGGCCGGGAGAGAAAGAGTTGAATAGTCGAAGCGCGTGGTTAGTGTCGTGAATGTGGGAAGGGAGAGAAGCCACTAGGGGGGCGAGGACACGGTCTAGGTATTTTGAGATAAGCTCGGTGGGGCAGCTGCAGGCGGAGACGATGGGGCGGCCAGGGTTATGTATGTACATATGTATATATACATATATATATATAGAGACATATGTATATATTTACGGACGTATGAATATGTTTCCGTTCGCTCATTCGTTCGTCCGTACGTAAGTTCGTTCGTTGTTCGTTCGGTCATTCGTACGAACGTACGTGCGTAAGTACGTACTTTCGTTCGTTCGTTCGTACGCACGCACATTCGTCCGTACGTGCGTACGTTCGTTTGTTCATTCGTGCGTACGTACTTGGGTACCTACTTACGTACGATCGTTAGTTCGTACGTACGCATGTACGAACGTACGTACCTTCGTTCGTTCTTTCGTTCGTCAGTGCGTACGATTGTTCGTGCGTACTTTCGTTCGTTCCTTCGATCGTTCGTTCGTACGTGCGTTTGTGCGTTAATTCTTTCGTTCGTACGTATTTACATACGTATGTTCGTTCGTTTTTTCTTTATTTTGTTTCTTTCGTTTGTTCTTTCTTTCGTTCGTGCGCATATACGTACTTTCGTTCGTTCGTACGTATGCACATTCTTCCGTACGTACGTACGTTCGTTTGTTCATTCGTTGGTTCATTCTTTCGTTAGTTCGTTCGTTCGTTCGTACTTACGTTCGTTCGTTCGTTCGTCCGTTCGTTCGTACGTACGTTAATTCTTTCGTTCGTTCTTTTGTTCGTCTGTTCGTTCGAACGTAAGTTCTCTCGTT
>NW_026367675.1:0-382 GCF_001194135.2 Octopus bimaculoides | reverse complement strand
TATATATATATATATATATATATATATACATACATATTTATATATATACACATTTATATATGTACATATATGTCACCCAGAGAACTGTTCTGGGGCCATTACTGTTTATTATAGCCCTCTTAGACATACCCACAGTCACTTGGACAGCCACTATCACTAGCTATGCCACTGATACAAAATTAAAACAGGCAATAAAACAACCAAGATGATGTCACAAGCTTACAGCGGGACCTAAACTCAATATATAAGTGGGTTGAAATAAACAACATGCAGTCTAATGCTGGAAAATTTCAAGCACTACACTATCAACTCAGTACTTCTGAACCTTTCATATCAAGTGAAGATGCTTCTCTATAGCAGTGTGGGAGCATTCCACTTTCTC
>NW_026367674.1:0-493 GCF_001194135.2 Octopus bimaculoides | reverse complement strand
ATGGGTACAGGACATCACAAAACACGTTAAACACAATGAGAAACGAAAACGTAAAGACGAAGACAAAACGAACTTTTTTTCGAACAACGAAAAAAACAAACAGAGAAACGAGACATGCAACATAAAGAATATTTCCCTTCTTCAGTTGTCCCTGTTCCATCTACTCCGCGTTTTTACCTTCTTATCTCGAGATCTATACCTTTTCCGGAATAATACCGCAGTTCCACCCACCATTCCTATCCACCGAAAATGGGCATGAAAGCTTGTAGATCGGAAAATCTAATCTCATTGATAGTTACAACATATTCAATGACCTGAGGTCATTGAGTAGGTGATTTTGTTTTCCAAGGCGACCCCAGGCCACGTGTATATATACTGCCTATTCTGAGTACGGCCATATTAAACAGCGAGAGTAAATCTTACGAAAAAAATATTGCCAACCTTAAAATACTTGATTCTCTAGAAAAAAAAAAAAAAGTTTACAAATTTAATA
>NW_026367673.1:0-226 GCF_001194135.2 Octopus bimaculoides | reverse complement strand
TGTACGTATGTATGTATGTATGGATATACGTATGTACGTATGCACGTATGTACGTACGTAATGTACGTATGTCCGTATGTATGTATGCATGTATGTACGTATGTACGTACTTCCGTACGTAATGTATGCATGTAACTACGTACGTATGTACGTATGTACGTTCGTACGTATTGTACGTATGTATGTATGTATGTACGTACGTATGTACGTATGTATGTACGTACGT
>NW_026367672.1:0-204 GCF_001194135.2 Octopus bimaculoides | reverse complement strand
TTATTTATTTATTTATTTTTGTCTTTCCTATTCTTACGGAGAGAGCTGAGACCGTTCAGGATCTGAATGTTCAAACCCCCCACCCCTCCCCCCTTTCGCCAGCGCGTGCAGTTTTTGTCTTTCCAATTCGTTCCCAGTTATTTTACACGAAATATTTTTAATTTGTTTTTGAACTCTGGTCAGACATTCATAGTTTTAACACCC
>NW_026367671.1:0-518 GCF_001194135.2 Octopus bimaculoides | reverse complement strand
CACACACGCACACACGCACACATATATATATTTGATTGGCTTCTATACAGTTTCAATTAACAACTTCACTCACAAGACATTGGTTGATCCATAGTTATAATAGAAGACGCTTGCCCAAGGTGCCATACAGTGAGATCGAGCCTGAAACAATGCAGTTGCAAAGTGAGCATCTTAACCACACAGCTATGGAATACTCAGCCACCTAGTTAAAACTGATTCATTTGTTTGTTTTTACATTCATCTTTTCTTGCAAGCATGAGTTGGATAGCTATTTATTTGAGGTAGGAATATTATGATGGGATGCTCTTCCTGTCACCAACTCTAATAGGTTTTTTAAGCAAAAGATTTTTTTTCTTATTCTGAATGTCTTAAAAATTTCAGATCAACTGGTCATAATGTCAACAAGGAATGTCAACATTCATTACATTTGTGCTAAGAGGTGACAAGCATGGACTGTTAACATTGATGCATATTCGTTGCACGCACACACACACACACACACACACACACACACACAC
>NW_026367670.1:0-637 GCF_001194135.2 Octopus bimaculoides | reverse complement strand
TATATATATAGTTTCCTTTAAATGCCTCAGACAAAGACACATAATTCATTTATCACGCCAATATGTGTTATAAGAGTGTTATACGATTTTCTGCATTAAATATGAGACTATAGAATAAAAAGTGTTTCCCGTGCAGTGTGAACTTTAAAGAAGTTAATAATGTACCAAATCAGGTCATTATAACAGTCTTAGCAGAGATATATGTAACAACAGTAAATTATTGATGAGGTTACCAAATAAGATTCTACTTATTGTAAATACAAACTAACGTGTGTGAAGATAGAATATTATACATGCATCTCACTCATACGCCACAAATACATTCAAGTATACAAAATACACACATGTATTCGTTGTGTTTTTGTTCTTGTCTGCTGTATATTCTTTAAACTATTAATTTCATATCTTATGATTCTATTTACGTTCAAATCGATAAACTGCTAAACATCTTCCTATGGCGCATGAATGGCTGTGTAGTTATGTTAAGGAGTTAACTTGCAACCACGGACCTTGGACGCAACTATTTTCTACAATAACCTCGTGTGCATGAGACGCTTCGGCACAGCCCTTTTAGCGTTGCTTATTCGGAATCGATGATTCGACGCTGACTTGTTTGACATCAGACGGTTTAACCACC
>NW_026367669.1:0-327 GCF_001194135.2 Octopus bimaculoides | reverse complement strand
CCAATCTAGACTGAATTCTTTATTGTGCATTTTTAATTTATTGATGTGGGAAATTAGTGTGGTTGAATTTTTTGTTTCGTGATTGATAAATGAATTTCCGTGCGCCCTGTATCTAATCTTAATACCAGTCGTGCTTCATATGTAGACTTTTCACTTATTCAGGATTCCTCTTAAATCATCTTGCATTAATTTTCTCATCTGCCCTCCTCACTGATTCTAATACGGATATTCAGACCTCGTACTTCTATGTATTTATATCTATGTTTATATATTTATAAATTTTTATATATTTATAAATTTTTATATATTTATGAATTTTTATATATT
>NW_026367668.1:0-340 GCF_001194135.2 Octopus bimaculoides | reverse complement strand
AACAACAACAGACGAGGACAGGTGGTGTAAATAACAATCTAGCAAGATTATTGAAGAAAGTACCAATTTCTGACAAGCTGGTCATTTTGGGAGATTTCAATGCAAGAGTTGGAAAGGACTATGTTTCATGACCTGCTTTAGGTCGACATGGGATTGGAAAATGCAATAAAAATGGAGTAGCTCTTTTGACGTTTTGTACTGAGAATGATCTGGTTGTCACCAGCACTCTGTTTAAGCAGAAAAATAAATATAAAGCCACCTGGATGCACCCAAGATCTAAGCAGTGGCAACTCATAGATTATATTCTGATTAGGAAACGTGATATGAAAGACGTTTCTAG
>NW_026367667.1:0-252 GCF_001194135.2 Octopus bimaculoides | reverse complement strand
TCATTGTTTAACATCTGCTTTCCATGCAGGCATGGATTGGATTGATTGAGAACTGGCAAGCTAGGAGGCTACACCAGGGTCCAGTCTGATCTGGCAAGGTTTCTACAGCTGGATGCCCTTCCTGACACCAACCACTCCAAGAGTGTAGTGGGTGCTTTTTACGTGCCACCAGCATGGGAGCCAGTCAGGCGACACTGGCATTGACCATGCTCAAATGGTATTTTTTTACGTGCCACCGGCACAGCAGCCAAT
>NW_026367666.1:0-478 GCF_001194135.2 Octopus bimaculoides | reverse complement strand
GTGTGTGTGTGTGTGTGTGTGTGTGTGTGTGTGTGATTTCGTTTAGCCATAGTGACACAAATAACCTGTTGTTAGAACTCAAAATATGATTCAAAATAATGCGTCAGGCATATACAATTGTAATATGAATTAATTGACAAGTGAACAATATAATTCTTACATAAATACATACTCTCTCTCACACACACAGACGCACACATACATATACACATAGGCATACACACACACACACATATGTATAGGTGATTTGCTTTTGAAAATTGACAAACTTGCACCTGAAATTGACAAACTTGCAGTTGTCTTTTAAATGGACCTATTTGCATAATACCAAACTAGTTTGAACAATTTTTGTTTATCAATGGTACAAATGTATATAAAACAATGGGATTTTAGCAGTGTTTGAAATTACGAAGTATATGTGTATAGTGTATATATACATATACACACACACATACACACACACACATATATATATATA
>NW_026367665.1:0-622 GCF_001194135.2 Octopus bimaculoides | reverse complement strand
CACACACACACACACACACACACACATATATATATGGTCTACTCTTTACTCTTTTACTTGTTTCAATCATTTGAATTCGATAAACAAGTGGGTGAAAATAAACAACATACATTTTAATGAGGGAAAACTTCAAGCACTGCACTATCAACTCTCGAATGCACTGTAACCAGCATATACAGAACCTGAAAGCACTACAATCCCAGAGTCACAGCCAATATGTGAATCAGTATGTACAATAATAGATAATTTTATATGCACATTACCAATTTGGCAGCAAAATGCAGACAACTAGCAGGTGGGATACAGAGGTCCTTCAAGACAAGAGAGCAAGAAACTATGTTCACCCTGTGGAGAACCCTTGTTCTCAGCCGCATAAAATAGAATGATAATAATCTTTTCTATTAGAAGCAGAAGAGAGGAGACTCGTCGATTAAATCGACTCAAGTGTTTCACTGGTACTTATCGACCCCTGGATGAAAGGCAATATCGACCTCGGCGGAATTTGAACTCAGAACGTAGTTAAACTGTTAAGCATTTCGTCCAGCGTGCTAACGATTCGGCCAGCTCGCCGCTTGTTAATAATAATAATTATACTACTACTACTAATACTACTACTACTACT
>NW_026367664.1:0-256 GCF_001194135.2 Octopus bimaculoides | reverse complement strand
AGTCCACTCAGCTGGCAAAAGTGAGTAACCCTGCAATATATATATCGAGATGATTGCATTGTTTTACATCATTTTTATTCCCTTCCGGAATAATGTCATTGCTTTCTTCGAAACATATGTTGGAAGTATAAATGATTTGAATAACACCTGCGTTTGACTCCATTTCTTAATTTCTCCATGTGATACAAAAACATTTCACTTAACCATGGAATTTCTACCTTTATAAGTAGGCTGTAACATCCTTGGCACTTATGTG
>NW_026367663.1:0-566 GCF_001194135.2 Octopus bimaculoides | reverse complement strand
ATATATGTGTGTGTGTGTGTGTGTGTGTGTGTTTGTGTGTGCGTGTGTATATTATATTTTTATATACCCTTGCCTTTTCACCATTTTTATGAGAGGGCAGCCTCAACAAGACCCACACCAAGCATTCTATTCATCTCCCAGCTCAAGAGGCGAGCTCTGTTCTATGTTCAGGTCAAGGCATAGAACCCAACTCCCAATACCAGCAGCGGGGCCCAACAGTATATGCTGGTTTACCCCCGTCGTATCGTGCTGCTTCCATACCCCTTTGAGCAACAACAAATTAACTCATCCATCCACAAATACTCTCCAAGTTTTCCTATTATTTATAAACTCGTGTCCATCTCTCACTCCAACACCTCTAACCATCAAAGCTTTCCTTACTCCATTCATCCACATGACCCAAGGTTTGCGTTTGGTTCTACTGCCTACCACTTATGCCTTTGTCATCCTCCTTACCATCCTCTCATCATCCATCCTCTCCATGTCGCCAAACCACCTCAACATCCCGCTATCTATGTGTGTGTATGTATATATATATGGGGGGTGCGTGCGTGTGTGTGTGTAAG
>NW_026367662.1:4520-5360 GCF_001194135.2 Octopus bimaculoides | reverse complement strand
TTTGGGGTGGTGTTTGTGGGGAGCAGTGGTAGTATGTGTTATGGGTCCTTGTTTGAAGGTTTTTTTTTGATTTGAGGTTTAATATGAATTGTGTTTTATAGTTGTGGAAGTATTTTTTGTTGTTTTCCCAGTGTTTAAGGGAAGTTAGTTCTTCCTTTTGGCATTCATCTTTCCACAGCTTAATAACATGTTCGAGGGATTGCTCGTTGGCGTGTGTGGTAAGTTCTAAGAGCATCTCATCATCATTTTTTGAGTATTTTTGTTCGTGATTTTGTGCTCTTAGTTTTAAAAAGTTCCATCTTTTCTGATGCCAGTTTTTCTCTTAGGGAGCGTTGTTCTTCTGGTTCATTTGGAATTTACGGGGTAGTATGATGGAAGAAGAGTTTAACCATTTGTCATAAATTTCAGCTTTGTTGTGGTTTTTAAGCATGTTCCAGAAAAGGAGTTTTCTGTTGTGCAGTTTCTTGGTCCAGGTAGTTTTGATTTGGTTTTTAATGTGTTGTGCTGGAGTTGAAGTGTGTTCATTCTGTGAGTTGGATGATGTATGAGGTTCCTTCTATGATGAGTTGGTGAGTAAAGTTTTTAGTGTAGTGTTAATTTCATTTAGGTTTTCATTTAAGTTTTCATTAACCTTATCCGAAAGATGTTGATGTGGGTTGTTTTCTGGGATATTTTGGGTTTGAAGAAGTTCATCAATTTTGTTGGAAAGTGTGAGTAGGTGTGTGTTAAGTGTTTTGAGTTCTTTTAGGATGGTCTCATTGGTGACTTTCTCTGGAAGATTGGGGTTATTTTTAGGTGGCATTCTGTATACATATATATACATAAATACATATAAATATA
>NW_026367662.1:1651-4289 GCF_001194135.2 Octopus bimaculoides | reverse complement strand
GTTAGTTTTTGTTTATTTTACGATCATTAAAATGGAATGTCAAGTTCAGAAAAACAAGCATTTTCGACACCTTCTTTTTGATTTTAATCAAGGTTCTAAGGCCGCAAAAGCTGCTCGCGACATTTGTACTGTGTATGGAAAGGGTGCCATAGCTGAAAGAACCGCTCATGATTGTTATGTCAAGTTCAAAAATGGAAATTTTCACCTCAAAGACGCACCTCGTTCTGGCCGTCCATTTGAGTTCGATGAAGAGCGATTAAACCAACTTTTTCACGAAAATTCTCGTCAAACGATAAGAGAACTGGCAGAGAAAATGGAATGCTCCCACACTGCTATAGAGAAGCATCTTCACTCGATGGTAAAGGTTTAGAAGTATGGAGAATGGGTTCCGCATGCTTTAAGTGACAACAACAAAAATCAACGAGCCACAATCTCCGCTGGATTACTTGCTCGTCACTGCTCAACTTATGGACACAAGCAACGATTTCTTTACCGTATCGTTATTGGCGACGTTAAATGGTGCTTGTACATCAATATAAACAGCATAAGGAATGGCTTAGCCCTGGTTAACAAGCGACACCGCGCATGAAACAAGATCTTCATCCGTGTAAAACGATGTCGTGCGTATGGTGGGACCGGGAAGGGATTATCCATTACCAATTGCTCAAGTTAATGGTCAACGCGGAAGTCTATGTTCAACAGATGGAACGACTCAACACCGCTATTCAAGAGAAAAGACCGAATCGTCAGCATGGAGTTCTGCTGCACGACAACGTCCGCCCTCATATCGCCAATATGACCAAAGAAGCCATTCAAACGCATGGCTGGGAAGTGCTGCCACACCCATCGTACTCTCCTGATTTGGCGCCAACGGATTTCCACCTCTTTCGATCTCTTTCAAATGCTTATTAGCAGAGTTTCGTTCAATAATGATGCAGAATTGAGAGCTTGATTGGATCAAATTTTCGAGTCGAAATTGGATGATTTCTACCAACGAGGTATTGAAATTCTTATTGAACGTTGGGAAGAAGTTATAAACAACAAAAGTGAATACATTATTGATTAATTAGTTGTATAAGAGAACACAGATGGGGCAATAAGAGAAATCTGGTAATTTACAAACCAAGTTGTGAACGGGGAAATAATATCAACAATGTAGGGAAGTGGTTATACACCATTAGGTGTACTCCGCTCCCGTACATTAAATTTCTTGAAGAAGACAACGGAACGCAGGCTATAAACTATCAACACAACAATATTTATTACAATAGAATTCTGCTCACACTAGGAGGGAATTCGGCAGCACTTCGCCCTTTGGTTACTGAGACGATGTCAATGAAGTTGCGTGGTTATCTGTGTAGCTCCAGTGCTGGGTTGTGGGAGAGCTCTGTTGTGACGTCAAGGCTCTTCGAAGATCAGCGAGCAAAGAGGGTGAAATCCGCGCGAAAGCTTGGGTATGGATGACTACGCATGCGCATGAGACTCTTCCTGTATTCCTTCCGGAACTAGTCCCTGCGCATGCGTGGATAAACTCTCCGGAAATGGCGTCTGCTATTAGGCGTCACTACATGGCTCCCCCTCGAGTGCGGAAGCATGAAAATAGAAAAATTGGAGTGGCGCCTGAGGCAAGATGGCTACCGAAACCACCCACAAGATATGGCACAAATATATATAAAGAAAAATCAAAGAAATGATGTACAATGGTGAGATACATGCATACAATGTACAAAAGAATTGAGGAAAGAAAACATGCAAGTAAAATGGACAGTAAGTGCCACCTAGTGAAAACTAAAATAGACAATGACAAAACAACCGTGATGACCACTGTCCAGGAAAACTGGAATCACGCGATGTAAAAGTCTGATTTTTTGTTTTTTTCTGAAAGGAAAGAAAATATTCGATAAGAAAGCACTGAAATTGTCCAATGAAACACAATATATGACAGGCCGTCATGTAAACAAAGAGTGTGTATACAAATATATGTATGTGAATGCAAGAGATACAGAGGATAGAAAAGAGTCTGTAATAAGGACGTTAAAAGTAAGTCCAGACACCAGTATGTGAAATACCAGTTCTCAGTTAAAGTACACAATAGTTGAAAGTCTGTATATAAGAGGTTAAGGTTGTGGCAGAGCTAAGTCACTTGTCGTGCAGTTGAGGCTTCGATGCCGGGCCGGATTCTTGATACAGATGTTCTTCGCAGGTTGAGTTCTGGCTGTTAATTTCGTGGTGAGGCGATTCACACTAACAGGGTTGAGAAGTGAAGCTGCGGTTGCTTGTGTACTTGGAGAAATCATGTTGACGTTGGCGACGATGCTGGTAGTACGTAGTTGAACGATGCTGTTGATGTCGTCGCTGGAACTGGCTGGTTGGTTGGTGTGTGGTGGTAATGATGTTGACAGTGGTGTGTGTGGTGGTAATGATGTTGACAGTGGTGTGTGCGGTGTTTGAAAAACGGGCACGTCGTCCACGGAAGTTGAGGGTTTGTCAAGGTATGCTTTTTCAGACGGTCGACAGACACAATCTCTGTACGACCATTAGCGTCGACCTTGAAGAAATTCAATCCAAGACTGCGGGTTGGGCGAGGCGTGTAAGGCAGCTTTAAGTTTCCTATGAAATCGCTCAACCATCCCATTAG
>NW_026367662.1:0-682 GCF_001194135.2 Octopus bimaculoides | reverse complement strand
TTACGTGTAAAGATGTGCAGTAAAAAAACATTGAAATAAGCAAAAATGACAAACTTGGCTAGAAAGTGTCTTGGTCCTGAAAAACTAAAAGGTAGCATTTGAAATGTAAAAGTAGGTGCATGCAAAGAAAGTTCAATCTATGACTGTCGAAAAACGTTGCTCGTGTGGGCTTCCATAGAGTTATCCGGTTAGTTCTTGGTCGGATAGCTGTTCGAAATGCTGTATTTACTTATGTCAGCGGCTTCTCTGGTGGATCTGTGCATCGGGTTGCATTGCATTCTCTGGCAGGTCGAAAGTGAATTGTGGGTGTCCATTGTGTCGGTGAGTTCTTTTCCTTTGTGATGTGCGACAGTCGAAATAAAACTATGCAGAGAAAGTTATTATTCTTGTCTTCGATGTGATGAGCATGTTGAGAGACAGGCGACGGCTCCTGTAGTATCGGTCGGTAGTTCAGAGTTTTCGGGCTGCCTTTGTTCTTGATTCGGGGTCACCAGTTGTAGGGAAGTGGTTATACGCCATTAGGTGTTTTCCGCTCCCGTACATTAAATTTCTTGAAGAAGACAACGGAACGCAGGCTATAAACTATCAACACAGCAATATTCATTACAATAGAATTCTGCTCACACTAGGAGAGAATTCGGCAGCACTTCGCCCTTTGGTTACTGAGACGCCGTCAATGAAG
>NW_026367661.1:0-681 GCF_001194135.2 Octopus bimaculoides | reverse complement strand
TGCCACTAATACTATGTGTATCTCTTTCAGAGATTTTAAAACCAGCTACATATATGGACTTTTCCATTTTACCCAAGCGTTAAACTAATACATCCGTTTATTGTTTCTTCACCTATCTTCATTTTTTGTTTTCTGTAAATTTGAACTATGTGTGTGTGAGTGTGTATACATACATACATATATGCATACATACATACATGCATACATATATACATACATACATACATACATACTGCGCATACACTAACACCAAATACTGCGCACACACACATATGCACAAATACCTAGATGATGTTGATAAATGTTCCAATGAAGGAGCCTTGAATCTATGTTAGAGTCCGGCTCTTTCTCTATGGACAAGGAATACAGAAATGAAACTGATTGATAACATACATATAAACATATATAGTTTATGGATTAGGGACAAGTATTCTCTATATAGAATACACTTTGTAGTGCTCAAGAGAATTTAAACGTGTGCAGGTAGTGGCGTAAATGTAAGGAAAAGGAAGCTAGGCAAGTCCATATACACAAAAATATTAAATACATTTAATACAAAAAATATACATATGTAAACATATGTACATTTTTTGTAATAAATGTATGTACATGAGTTGTATGTATATATGTAAACATATGTACATTCTTTGTATTAAATATATGTATATGGGTGTTTTATAT
>NW_026367660.1:0-221 GCF_001194135.2 Octopus bimaculoides | reverse complement strand
CAGTCAAACACTACCAGTTGGACTTTCAATATCTAGTCGGTTGTCTATATATCATTGGGACCAGGCATCAGGTTTGAGAATAACCCATGAATTATGTATTCTTTTCCTTTCTTCCACCAGTTTTTGAGGTCTGCAATGTGACCATAGAGGATACTCTTCTTTCTCGTTCAAAGACAAAAATATAGATAGATAGATAGATAGATAGATAGATAGATAGATAG
>NW_026367659.1:0-204 GCF_001194135.2 Octopus bimaculoides | reverse complement strand
TGTGTGTGTGTGTGTGTGTGTGTGTCTAAATGTGCGTGTAACACACGTACGTAATACATATATATAATATATATATATATGCGTATGTGTATAAGCATGGGCGTGTGTGTGTGTGTAAATTTATACATAAACGTACATTCATATATATTTATACATACATATATACATACGTACATACATACATACATATATATATGTATATAT
>NW_026367658.1:0-229 GCF_001194135.2 Octopus bimaculoides | reverse complement strand
ATATTCCTTTCTTCCTTCTCCTCCTCCTAATTATTCTCCATATTCCTCTCACTGTTATCACTCAGTATTGAATATTGTATCACGAAACTATTATTATATTATCTCATTTGAAAACTCCTCCCTTTCATAATGCAGAATTTTATCATCGAACAGAATTACGGACATCGAAGATGGATCGTTTGCGAATCTCTACAATTTACGAAGATTGTAAGTTGCCTCTGTTTTCTTC
>NW_026367657.1:0-299 GCF_001194135.2 Octopus bimaculoides | reverse complement strand
TATATATATATATATATATGCACATATATATATATATACATATATACATACATGTAACCACATGTGAATTGTTAATGATTTTTCCCTATTTTTCCTTCTTTCTCTTTGGACTTTCCTCTTTCCGACGAAGAGCTATACTCAAAATGTTAACAACTTTTCCCTTTCACTAAGCATCAAATTAATATATTGCTTGCGCCCACCCTGACATTCGATTTTTTTCTGCTTTTTAATTGTTTGTTCTTTAAATTGACTATATATATATATATATATATATAATAGTTATCGCCAAGCCAACATGG
>NW_026367656.1:0-368 GCF_001194135.2 Octopus bimaculoides | reverse complement strand
GTGTATGTGTGTGTGTGTGTTGCATAAGATAGTGTATAAATTTATTTATGAGGTATGCTTCCGGCTTTGAGGTAATACTATATTTCATTACGACTACACGGCTTTACCCGAATATATTCTAACTAGATTGGATTAACATATGTATTATGTTTCTACTTATACTAAGCTATATTAAATTTTCAGCGTTAAACTTCGAAGACTGAGCACGCTGATTTAATAGTTACATTGAAGCGGACATTACCTAAAATTCATAACATTTCGGTGTTTTACGATGTGTTTAAAATCTCGTTGACACAACCTAGAAAGATATTATGCGAATATTTCCTTCTAAATTTCTATTTATGCCCGTTGACAAAAAAAAAAAAAAA
>NW_026367655.1:0-246 GCF_001194135.2 Octopus bimaculoides | reverse complement strand
AAGAGGTGATTGCTTTACAGGTTAATTAAACTTGGATACCTTTACAAAGGAGTGGACAGTTTTCACCTACTGATGTAGATGCTAAGTTAGATCACAGATGACAGAAACAGCATTCAATCATTCTCTGAAAATAGTGATTCAACTGAACACAAACACATTCATAGAAATGAAAAAGACACTTTCATTGTAATACGTATGGAAAGTTATTCTCTCATAATGAATCATTTAACTAAACCAAAAAACACT
>NW_026367654.1:0-752 GCF_001194135.2 Octopus bimaculoides | reverse complement strand
ACATTTTAATCCATGCATACGATCGTTTCAAATGGTAACACCAACATGTAGGAAACATGGAAGAGATTAAGTTAATTATAATTAACTTAATTATATATCACCATTGTCGTCAGTGCAAAAAATGAAGGAAATGTCAGAAAAGTCATAACAGAAGATATATTTTGCTACAGGAGACTGCACTTAGTCCGTGTCGGATAACTCATTCGGATATTAATTAAAAAAATGTGAAAAATGATTTAATAAAATATAAAAAAACACTACATAACCATGTTTTTTTAATTTTATATTTCATCTATCACATTCTTTTTATTAATATCCGAATGAGTTATCCGACACGGACCCAATGCAGTCTCCTGTAACAAAATATATCTTCTTCTGTTACGACTTTTCTGATGTTTCCTTCATTTTTTGCACTGACGACAATGGTGATATATAATTTAATTAATTATAATTAATTTAACCTCTTCCATGTTTCCTACATGTTGTTGTTACCATTTGAAACGATCGTACGCATGCATTAAAATGTTATCAAACTTTTAACATCTTTAATTGTCTGTTGACTTTATAGAAGACTGTTCTATAAATGCTCATAATACAACTTACACTTGTAGAATTTTTATGGTTTTAATGAAATACTTGCAATAGCAAGCTACAAATTTAATATGAAGAATCTTTATTAGAAATCTAACTTTGGAACCCCCAAAGTAAAACTGTTCTAATTGAACTCAACCTTTCTCTTATATGTATACACC
>NW_026367653.1:0-248 GCF_001194135.2 Octopus bimaculoides | reverse complement strand
CCAATAACACTGCAGCACAACATTCCAATAACACTCTAGCACAGCACTCTAATAACACTCTAACACAAAACTCTACACTTAAATGCGACACTTCAATAACACTACAATACAACATCACAATAACACTCCAGTGCAACACTCTAATAACACTCCAACACAACACTCCAGTTTAACACTCTGATAACACTTCAGCTCAACACAGCAATATAACACTCAGACCCTACATTCCAATAACACTCCAACACAAC
>NW_026367652.1:0-237 GCF_001194135.2 Octopus bimaculoides | reverse complement strand
GTGGGGAAGAGACAAGTCAGGGACAGAGACATTAACAATATGCTTTTAGGTCCTCATTTGAGCATAAATGTCTTTTAGATATACATATGTATTAGATGTATTTATAAATATGTTATATATAAGCCTTAGATAGTGTGTATGTATTATAATATTCATATAGACATAGTTCTATAAACACATAAATGTTAAGTGCAACAAGCAGAGGATACCAAATGTAACAGTATAATTGTAAGTGGT
>NW_026367651.1:0-369 GCF_001194135.2 Octopus bimaculoides | reverse complement strand
ACACACACACACACACACAAATAATTATACACATACAGACTTATACACAAAATGTTTTTGGGTGCGCAGTTATACATTTAAATATTCTAAGAAAACAGATACGGCACTGGTGCCTATCACAATAAATACCTAGTTATAACTTCGCGCTAACATTAATGTTAGATTGATTTCGGTGGGCTATAGAATAAAGAAGCCTTGCCCTTTCTGCTCCTTTGAAATTTGCCGTAATCCCAGTGTATTAAATTTACCGAAGACATACGTATATTACTTAACCTACGAAACATTAATTGCTGTTTGGAGCAATTTTGATTTAGTCATTTTGTAATATCTAGAGTATAGTATTGCAGCATAATTAAGTACATGTATATA
>NW_026367650.1:0-540 GCF_001194135.2 Octopus bimaculoides | reverse complement strand
TACATACATACATTCATGAAGAGAGAGTGAGAGAGAAAGTGATAAGGACAGACAGTCAAACGGACAGATGCATGCACGCAGGTTGAGCTAGATGTGGCCCAGGATATAGACAAGTTAACTGATAGGTCGACATAGGCAGCGTGAAGAAGAGGACCATGAATAGATCAGTATTCAAATAGGGTTATCTATCAACTGGTCTATCGATACCTCTCGTTATCCATTTCTCTATATATGTATGTATATCTGCATGTATACATTACAAGTATGTATATTATCTGCATTCTCTTCTTTTGTCTTGTTGTGTATGTAGGTCTCACTAACTAGATATCATTCATTATTGATTAGAGAAATAGTGCAACAAGCAGTGGAGACAAAAAACAGTTAGAGATAGGATGGTGTAAGATATACCGATTGAATCACAGATAGGAAGAGCAATCGACACGAACAGAGAGATTACGGTATATATTCAAAGTTGTGTATATGCGCATACGTCTATGTATAGATATGTATGTGTCTGTGTGTACGTATGCATAGTTTTGT
>NW_026367649.1:0-506 GCF_001194135.2 Octopus bimaculoides | reverse complement strand
TGCTTCCCAACCACACGGTTCCGGGTTCAGTCCCACTGCGTAGCACTTTGAGCGAGTGTCTTCTTCTATAGCCTTGGGCCAACCAGCCTTGCGAGTGGATTTGAAGGCTGAAACTTAAAGAAGCCCGTCGCGTGTGTGTGTGTGCGTGCGCATGTCTTTGATTCCGTGTTTTTCTCCACGACCGCTTGACAGGCGATGTTGGTGTGGTTAGATCCCCGCACCTCAGATATATATATGTTTTGTTTGTTTCAGCGTTGGACTAGAGATACGGTGGGACACTGCTTTGAAGGATTTCAGTCGAAAGTAACAATACCCAATACTTAATTAAGACTGCTACTTATTCCATCTGCTCCTTAGTCAAACTACTAAGTGGAAGTAAACAAACTAACAAATTTTGTCAAGCGGTTCTGGAGGACAAAAACGCACACACACACATACACATACACACACGCACAAATAGAGATATAAATGTGTGTGTGAATGTGTCTGTGTATGTATGTATATAT
>NW_026367647.1:0-542 GCF_001194135.2 Octopus bimaculoides | reverse complement strand
TATATATATATATATATATACACACATATACGTATACGTACATACAACTATACATAGATATATTTATATATGTATATGTGGGCACGGGCCGTCACGAAACGTGCACAACAAACAAGTACGAAGCACGAGTACGTGGGACATGAACTATTCTTTCGAACAACGAAGGACACAAATAGAAGAGAAAACAAACAACATAAAGAACACCTCTTCATCAGTTGGCTGTTTTTCTGGTCTCGCATTTGGAGCATTTAAACAACAATATACACTTTCGATAAAATAGTCGCTCCCGCAAAGCAAATGAAATAACATTTGGGATTTTGCGGAGCGTCAAAATAGGTGACAAAAACAGGAGAGTGAAAACAAACAGGAAGGGCAGCTAAGCCTAGACGAGGTTTTGGTGGCGAACGTGTAAATCAAACTAGGACAGGAGACAAACAAGAACACGTCTTCCTTTTTCCAGCTACAACTGAGAGAAAGATGTATAGATGTAAGATGAAAGTATGTACATATACGTATGTGCATATGCATATATATATATATAT
>NW_026367646.1:0-386 GCF_001194135.2 Octopus bimaculoides | reverse complement strand
TGTATTTTTGGGTATTGTGATCGCTATGATGTTGTCTAATATAGAATATCTCTAATATGCAGGCCAAGGAACAAAATTGCCTTCCGAAGAAGCTTCAATATCCGAATGTGAGAATCTCTTTTGTATTTCATGTTTTTACTTTTCTATGCTAAATAAAATATTTTAATAAAATATTTTAATAAAATATATAATGCATGTAGAATGTATAATATATAAATTTTTATATTCACTCACACACAAACATTATGCAGGGGAAGCCCCAATACTGCACTTTTCGAGTATTGCTTGTGAGAATTTATTTATTTTGTATTTCAAGTTTGTAATAATGCCAGGCTCAAAGGCCTACCTTCAGAAGGAAGAAGTCCAAGAAATGTGTATTTACATGA
>NW_026367645.1:0-919 GCF_001194135.2 Octopus bimaculoides | reverse complement strand
ATTTTAGCTGCAATATTTTAAGTAAAAAGTTTCTTATTCTTTATTTTACTAGAAATAACAGCTTGCCCTATACTTTTCCAGGTGTAATAACTTGTCCTGTACTTTTCCAGGTTTATAATCTTAAGAATATTACTTTTCTTCCTCGCATTTTTCCGTGTAATCCATGATTTTTCCAGGCATTGCTATTATAAGATAATTAATAATGTTTCAATTAATAATTTAAGATTTTAACTTATAAAACACTAAAAGATATTTCAATTTTTCCATGTAAGTGATGATAATATTTCAATTTTTTTCATGTTTAATTTAAATATATGTTGTGATTGAATTATTTGGTATTACCCATCCACACCAAATTAATGGCAGGGATTTTTACCATCTTGTTGGTTGCACCATGGCTCAGTAACAGTTACAAACAACAAGACCCCAAAGCCATCAGTTAGGCTCACCTTAAGTAACCTAGATTTTGAGTTTGCGATAATAGCACTGACTGCTGCTAATCTAGATTTATCAATAATTATTCAATACAACAGTAATTATAAAAGCATGTCAGATATACACAAGTTAAAATTACCTACATCCCATTAATATAAATTTGATTTACGAAAAATCCTTTTTAATTAATTTTGAAATTTAAAAAGTAAATTTAGAATATAAGCACTTTTAACCAATGTCTTTTCTGAACAGCCTCACTACATGCCTTCAGGTCTAACCAAACAGACAAAGCCAAAAATGACTATATCTCTGCCCCAATAAATTCAGATGCATATACCTGAAACATATAACACATTAATGGACTGATTAAATAATTAACTAAAAAGAAAAGGAAAGCAGCTAAAAAGGAAAAGCAAAAAAAGCAGAAAGCGAGTTAATTAAAGCTGAAAGAGAAATTTAATAATAAAAGTTAAACTTATGCTAC
>NW_026367644.1:0-697 GCF_001194135.2 Octopus bimaculoides | reverse complement strand
GATGTGATCTATTTCTAGTACATTAATTGTCCACGTTAGTGGTCAACGTTTTTTTTTTAATGTACCTTAATCCCCTGAGATTGCAGATATTGTTTCTGAATCTCTTTGATTCTTTAGATGTGCTGGCCTCCTGATAATTAATCGATATTAATTAATATATGATTAATTACCAGATTTTATAATAATATTTTACCCATTACCCATTTTCTCATACTGAATATATACGACGCAGTAAATATTTTCTGCAGATATATTCCTGGAATTAGCGCGCCAAAACGAAGACTTTTGAATTTTACCATTAAGCTGTAATTAGCAGAACCATATACACGCGCACCCATGGCGGTGGGCAACTCAGTATACGATTCTGATGATTGCGATTACATTACAAATCAGGCTGAAGAGGAATGGACAATCCGAAACCGGTACCTGTTTAAGAATGCTTTTTTAGGTGATTTTAAATGTCTTGCCCGCTCACGTTTTGCTATGCTGCTATATTTCATGTTGAGAACAATTTAAGTCTTAATAGACACAATATGTGATCTATTTCTAGCACATTAATTGTCCACGTTAGTGGTCAACGTTATTGTTTTAAAATGTACCTTAATCCCCTAGATGTGATGGCCTCCTGATAATTAATCGATATTAAATAATATATGATTAATTACCAGATTTTATAATTATATATATATATATATAT
>NW_026367643.1:0-219 GCF_001194135.2 Octopus bimaculoides | reverse complement strand
CTTGTGTTATTTGGATCTGACACTGCAACAACTTCAGCCATATTCTTTTTAACAAATTCGCCATTAGAATATGGGTG
Source organism: Octopus bimaculoides (assembly GCF_001194135.2). Lineage (NCBI taxonomy): Eukaryota > Metazoa > Mollusca > Cephalopoda > Octopoda > Octopodidae > Octopus > Octopus bimaculoides. Next base: position 142 of record NW_026367643.1, on the reverse strand, counting down.
TTTAGCACAAGAAATATTCTATGACATAACAAAACTGGCTTCAGTCGGTGTATCAACTTCCTTACTGAACGTTGTCAACAGTGTCCGCTGGCTATTTAGTGATGATTTTAACACAGTTAACTTGTTTTTCCTTAATTCTGAT
>NW_026367642.1:0-544 GCF_001194135.2 Octopus bimaculoides | reverse complement strand
TCCAGGATATTTATTATATCCCTTCATTGGAGAAGATGGTTAAGCAGTAGTTAATTTAGATAAGATACGAAATAGAGAGAGAAGTGGAGGAGTGAAAATAGATGTGAGATATACAGGGATATTGTATTTGTAGATCTATTTGTAGATCCATTATTTAAGCAGAATGACCAATTTTAAATGCTATTGGATTGTACTCACAAGTTATTGGAACTATATGTATACCATTCTGCCTTAATAATGGATCTACAAATACAATATCCCTGTATATCTCACATCTATCTTCATTCCTCCACTTCATTCTCTACTGCGTATCTTATCTAAATTAACTATTGCTTAACCATCTTCTCACACCGTCTCCGATGAAGGGATATGATAAATATCCTGGAAACACCTGTAAGACCTACGTTGAAACCCTTATTCGCATAATCACTGAACCTGGAGCTTAACTATGGTCTTTCCATAGCACTTACTCAGTGTTACCTGACACCATTACCCCTATAACCTATATATGTATGTATGTGTATGTATATATATATATATATAT
>NW_026367641.1:0-419 GCF_001194135.2 Octopus bimaculoides | reverse complement strand
TATATATATATATATATATATATATATATATATACATGTCTGTGTATGAGTGTATGTGTGTGTGTAGTGTGTTTGTGTATAATGAATTATATCTACATCAGTTTAAAAATTCTTCCTCGCATTTCTCGTGCAACACAAACACATGGAAAATCAGAAATAAACTGGAAGTATTAGAGTGCGTCTGTGTTTGTGAATGTGTTTTTGTATATGAACTTGTGTGTGTGTGTGTGTGTATGTGTGTGTGTGCGTGCGAGCGTCTTTCATGCATGCGTGTGTGTGCATGTGAGCCGAACTTTAGACAGTCTTGTTCTACTCGTTTAAAGTCACAAACTACGCTACTTCCAGACTTCCTGAAGTTTGATTACCATAGTTCTAGCACTTTTTTTATTATTATTATTATTATTATTATTATTATTATT
>NW_026367640.1:0-459 GCF_001194135.2 Octopus bimaculoides | reverse complement strand
TCTCTAAATCTCCGTCCATTTGCAGGGTCTTTAAGTTTCCACACCCTTCTTTCCAAGCCAGTCTACTTCTGGGCACCCATTTTGCTTTGATTCCGAAGTCGCTAACTACTAATCCATGTTGAGGGGTACATTCTTCGCCAGGGAAGGTTTTGGCATTTATAAGCCGCCCTCTTTCCCTATTTCTGGCAAGGATGTAGTCGATTTGGCTAGAGTGTCTGCCGGATCGGTAGGTGACTAGTTGACTGGCAGGTTTCCTGAAGTTGGTATTGCAAACCATAAGATCGGTTGCATCACAGAACTCCAGCAGTCTGGTTCCCTCCTCATTGCGGGAACCGAAGCCATCGCCTCCATGTATGCCATGGAAACCTGCAGCACGACGTCCGACATGACCATTGAAGTCTCCAGCTAAGAAGAGAAGGTCCCTGTCACTCGTCGATGAGGTAGTTTGCAAGAGGGTGT
>NW_026367639.1:0-5700 GCF_001194135.2 Octopus bimaculoides | reverse complement strand
CACACACACACATATATATATATACATAAACACAAATATATATATATATATACATACAGAGCTTCTCAATCCTATGGCACCACGTTCAGTCCTACTGCGTAGCACCTTGTCTAAGTGCCTTTTCCATTATCCCTAGGCCAGCCAAACCCTAGTCTGTAGATCTAACTGATAAAAACACCACATATATATGTATATATCTATGTGCATGCATTTTTGTTTGCATGTGTATCTCCACACATACAATGCTTCACTTATCTGTTTGGCAAAACAGACTGACAATAAGTTCTATGCTTAAAAAGTAAGTAGTGGAGCCAATTCATCCAGTAAACCCTTCAAGGTGGTACCCCAGCATGACCAGAGTCCTATGAGTGAAAAAGATAAAAGATATAATCATATAGATGCATATACACACACACACACACTCATGTATATACATACATATATATATATGTACATACACATGCATATACATACATACCTATTTATGCATATATAAATGTATATTATATACACATGCATGTACATCACCATCATCATTTGAAAGCTCTTTTACATGGTGGCATGCCTTAGAATGGGTTGACATGACCTATTGAGCTGCAGAGCTTCATCAGACCATAATGTCAGCTTTGGACAGGTTTCTATGGCTGGATACCCTTCCTAACATTAACCACTGTGCATTGGGTACTCTTTTCATGACACCAGTATGAGTGAGGTCACCCAATAACTTGCAAAACTAAGAAAAGTAAATAAAGAAAGGGAAGAAATGCATTCTTGACTAATTGCTTAATGTGGCATTAATCTTAATATAATATATGTGTGAGTGCATGTGTTTGTGGAAATAGCAATATACTTTTAGGACTAGATGTATTACCAAGGAAAATACATATTTCTAATTTATGGAATTCATTACATCATGGTGGTGGAAACACATTTATTAGAATAATTAATACAGGAAACATCTCTCTCTCTCTCTCTCTCTCAGAACCAGCCACATTTTTAGGAGAGACTAAAATTCAACACTGAGCACTTTTTCCAAAGATAGAGTGAAGCATTCCTGACTGTTGTTGTTGAAAGCTGAGCTGTTGAGTGCTACGTCTCATGGGTACGGACATAAAGTAACCCCAATACTGAGATAAACCATGTTTTTCTAAGTCCAAAGCCTAATTTAGTTAGTTAGCTACTTCATGTTGATGACTGAAAGATGACTGGTCTTAGATGAAGAAATATATATGGATTACAAAGGTGTATGAGGTATTGCTAGACAATAGTGCAGTAAAGTTAGAGCTACGTACAGAAGGTAAGAAAGGACAGGGGAGACAGAGTTACATGAATGAACATAGTAAAAACAAGTAGAGTTAGGTACAGGAAAAAAGAGGTGGAGTTAGACAAAGGTACACAATAAAATGAGCTATAATTAACTTTGGATACATGAGACAACAAATTAGAGGATACATAAAATAGTGCTTTTTCAAAAAAAGTTATAACAAAGAGGTGAAGAGGGAGAAAAGGATGCAGTATTTAAAACATAACTTCATGAGAGAAAACTGTATTTCCATTCTTGTAAATAAGCTGAGATCCAGAGCATAGCTATAGAGAACCAGCTTTGAAAAGTTGTTATGATGACAGTGATGATGAATGTAAAAAGTTATATAAAAGTAGTAAACATAACAAACTCATTAGAAAAGAAAATGAATTTGTCAGGTATAGTTAAGGGAAGTAAAAAAAACTCACCAAAACCTTATAAATAAGTAATTTATTCAGAAATTCTACTTTATTTTAACTACTAAGAGTAAAAAAGAAAACTACATAAACTACAAATATATGGAAATACACAGAATTAGATTTGTTATTAATTTTATTTTTGAGAATTTTCTCAATTTATGTTTGTTACCTTGCACTTCAGTTAGGAAAATATAGAGTATAACAAGCAGAAAGTGGTTTTGCTATTGTGTTAGCATCATTACCTAAACTGTTGAATGTGCATTCAGGTTTACAGTAAGTTTGTTTACTGCAATCCATAACAGTAATTGTGTAGTGTTTCATTAAAATGGAGACTTACAGAATTTTAATTAAACCTGGTAAACATTGAATATGAAATCAAATGCAATAAACACAAATAAAATTCAAAAGTTGCTCTTGACTTTAACAAGTAAACAGAGAGTTTTCATTTTAATAATAGCTTAAAATTCTTCATTAAGGGACAAAAAAGAAAACTAAAGGAGCCATATTTTATCAATTTAAAAAGGAACAACTTCTTCACTACAGTCTGGAGTGTTTGTGAGTTAATTAGATATCTTCGAGGCTTAATTTAATTATGAGAGAAGAATATTATTTCAGAAATGGATTGAAGTACAATAATGGTAAGTTGAGATAATTGGGTCACTAACAAAAGGAACATTAAACTGACACTGATGTCCACAGACCACTTGGACATCAAGTGACTTTATATTGAAACTACTGACCAGATGGTCAAGTGAATTTTAGCCAAAATCACTGACCATGTGGTCACTGACTGTATTGAAATCAGAGACCACATAGTCATCAAGTGGATCTATATTGAAACTACTGGCCACATGGTCATCAAGTGGATTTATACTGAAGCCTTTAGATTGAATGCTTGCCTGATATTTACAAGTGTGGCAATCTAAATGCAGTTTCCACTTAAACTGTAGAAATGTTTGGTAAACAAATATCAAGAGAATGAAAGTACAAAAGCTAATTTCCCAACAATAGAAAAGCATCCATGCATATAGCAAAGCAAAGAAAATAGCAAAGAAAGTTTTTAAAAAAACCCAAAAAACAAAATCACTTTCCATTCTAAATGTTGATGGATGGGGATCAAAATTGTAGGAAAGAATGGAGATGCTAAGTGAAGCAAACAACATTAGAAAGAATTACTAGTTTTATGGAAATGTGCTTCTGTTAGCACCCTAAATATGAAATTACACTCTAGAACTTGTCTTAAATCTTTTATGTTTTATCTTTTGCTTCACTGCATTCATTCTGGGACATTGTCCCGAAAACTTTTAGTTGAATGAACCGATCCCAGGATTTATTATTTTTTGAAGTCTAGTACTTATTCTATTGGTCTCTTTTGTTGGACTGCTAAGTTAGAGAGACAAACATCAGTTGTCAAGTAGCAGTGGGGAACAAACACAGATGCAAAGATTGATATACATATATGACGGGCTTCTACCAAATTCACTCACAAAGCTTTGGTTGACCCAAGGCTATAGTAGAAGACACTTGTCCAAGGTGCTACACAGTGGAACTGAACTCAGAACCATGTGGTTTAGAAGCCAACTTCTTACCACACAGCCACACATGTGCCTATAAAAGCAAGTTATATATATTGACAATTTAACATTTTGCATCCAGTGTAATAAAAGTAATATAGAATTTAAAATATTTACTTGGCTTCATTGGACATTTCACTTTTCTTTTCAAATTTTCCTGAAAATAACAAACAAAAAAAAGGAAGATTAATAGATAATATATGTGGGATATATATTAGATAAATTCATTGTTATTAATTTCAATAACACAGTACTGATTATCTTAAGAAAAAGTAACACAATTCTTAAATATTCTTCATAGGTGGAAATCTACTATAGCAGAGATGGCTCAGATCTAAGCCTTTTTGGACACCTGCTTTCTCAATTTTTAACATTGCTAAATCTCATTTTTATAACAACATTTCTGTATGCGGCTTATATTAACTCACACAGGCCATTCATCTACATTCCATTGTCTAAGTGACAACTAGATTTCATGATATTATATCTTGCAAAACGCCTTCTCCTGGTCAACTTTCTCTCTCTAACAAGAGGACATTAGTAGTATTCAGTGCTGATACAAACCCCAGTTGCATATCCTTTAAAATAATGTTTGCCCTGATATGCTCAGCCAATAAATCTCTGGCATTTAAAAAACTTTATTCATCAATCTGATGCCTCTATTATTGCTTCTTGCCTTTGCACGATATTGTAGAGTTTGGATGGAGAAACCATTGTGTCCTACTTTGCCAAATACTGTTAATGTCTGGATCTCAATTGGATCTACTTTGGAGTAGTTCCTTTCTCCCTCCCTCTCTCTCTCTGACATATTCTCCTTATTAAAAAATCACAAATAGTAGCATTTCCAGTTTTCTTTCTTTGCAGTGTCTGTGAGGGTGAATGTGCAATTATCTTTACATATAAACTATTCGAGAGTATAGCCTAATACTGCAATTGAAAACACTTCATGCCTTTGGTTCAAATGACATGGAATATTGGTAAATTTTGGTTTTAGGTGGTCTCCTTGTTAAATATATCCAACATCAAGTTTCTTTTGTGACTAAAGAATATTTGTAGCTCCTTAGTTTTTCAGCTCTCTCTCTCTCTCTCTTAGCTTTTGTGGCTTTCTTCTAACCATTGCACCACTAACCACCATGTCCCCCTTCTTTCGACTAGAATCTTGCTCCATCCCTAGATAAAGTTTGTGGTTCACAGCAATACTTTTAGTAAGTTACATATAGCAGGGGGACTTTCCTTCTGTTTAGCACATACCACTGGGTCCATGAAATCCTTTCTCTAATGTTGACTCTGAATCATTCATTAGTCTGCCGCATTTCCTAATGAGTGAGGAGTCAGTTAGCCCAGGGAGCTGCAGGTGATATGACAGCTAGATGGTTTCAGAAGTTGTTGCAGTTTGCATTATAAAATTCCAATAGCCTAGACACCTCTTTTTTCTTGCAATCTACCCAAAGCCTCCATTTATAGTAGAAGCCCTATTGCTGATCAACAAATGCATTAAAGCCACCAGCTGTAATGAAAAGATCAGTCATTAGAGCCATTAGCTATTTGCTGTGGTCCTGCAAGAACAGCTCATAGAAAATATATTTTTACTTATCTGTCATTCTTGATTGTGACTACAATAAGACTCACAGTTGTTACCATATTACCTGCAACTAGCCTAAACTTAATTATTCAACCACATACTCTGACCACCACAAGCACTTGATCTGTCCATTTCACCGCCAATTGTATGCCTACTCCATCTTCTTCAATGCAGAATATATATCCATTTTCCTTGCCAGTGAAGATTCTGATTGAGGGTTCAACTCCATCTCACTTCCGTTACACAGACCACACGACTACATATCCCTAATATCTCCCTGCAACTATCTTTCATTTAGCCAAGATTAATCTCACCAACTTTGAAGATTTATTCCTGGCTGGAATTTCTTGTAACATACAATATATTTACTAGAGGACTAAGCCAAAATCTTTTTACAGACACAATTTCACTAGCATATACTCTGCAACGTCTTTTTGTCTTCATCAGCAATCCTTGATTACGAGTGTAATTTCTAATAGAAAGTTTTCTCTCAAACATGTCAATTCCTGTTACATATACATATACTCTATAAAGAGATTGGTACAGAAAACATGTGGAAACTTGTCACACACATTTATTTCTATACATACACGGTCTGATCAATAAGTATCCGGACAGTTGCTATAGTAACAAAACTAAAGCATACAGAGTGAAGGGGTGTGGCACAGATTGACATTAGACTCTGCTATGCATGTGCAGAAAGATTTAACATTTTACTTCATTTTAACTGTTTACAACAGTGCTTGGAAAGAACGTGCATAGCATGTGATCATCGTATTGACTATATATATATATATATATATATATATATATATATATATA
>NW_026367638.1:0-224 GCF_001194135.2 Octopus bimaculoides | reverse complement strand
TGTACATGATAACACTTCCAATCAGTTACGATCAGAAGCCATGAGAGCCATTGCTTGGTACTGCAGCACCGCCCATTAGTCGAGCGCAAATCGAGCCCAGGACTTATTCTTTGGAAGCCTAGTACTTATTTTATCGGTCTCTCTTTTTGCCGAAATCGCTAAAGTTACTGAGACGTAAACACACCACCATCGGTTGTCAAGCGATCCTGGTATGGTTGACAAAC
>NW_026367637.1:0-564 GCF_001194135.2 Octopus bimaculoides | reverse complement strand
AAGTTAAGCATTTTGAATACTTCTGATTAATTTGATTTAAACTGTAAAACAGTAATCATCGAAAAAAAATAATAATAATAAGTACGTTAACTTGCTTTCGATTGTTCGTAAAGTGCCGTGTATTTACTCTATAATAAGATCTTACAGTGACGTGAGTTAAGATAGAATTTTAATGTAGCAAAGTTAGTATTTAATCTCCCTTGAGTTGATAGGACAAGTGCCCATTAAGATAATGTCACTTAACAACATTTACGTTTATAACACCCTTGAAGAATACATAACCTTCCTATCTTTAAATCCCCTCCTACCACTAAATTTCTCAGTTTTTGCAATAATTATCATTAGCATTTTGTTTCTCAAGATTTAATGTTTTGCTGAAAGAGACGTCTTGTTACAACTAAGCCACCTAAGCTTTTGACTGTTTGCAATAAAACGGTCACGATTTTGGCTGCGTCTAAACAGTATGAGGGAAATTTTACAATCCTATACCTGAAATTCTAAACTATATTGTAATTTTTGCTAACCATGCAATAGCTGCAATTATTATAAAGGCACGAAAAAAAA
>NW_026367636.1:0-261 GCF_001194135.2 Octopus bimaculoides | reverse complement strand
ATACACACACAAATACATACATAAATATATATATACATACGGAGAAAATATAGGTAAGCACATACATATCTATATCTATGTATATATACATATATATATATGCATATTAGAAAAAATAATAAGTTACTCAGATATCTGAATGATTGTACATTTACAGATTTTTATTAATATGTCACATGTTTACATAAATGATATATATTAGCGCTTGCATCTACTCTAGTAGACTCTCCAGATTTATTTTTTCTTGAGAGGATTTGTCTC
>NW_026367635.1:1952-2115 GCF_001194135.2 Octopus bimaculoides | reverse complement strand
CTATCTATCTATCTATCTATCTATCTATCTATATCTATATATATATATAATGTTATACAACATGTTAACACATATACACACGCGTGTAATATGTATATATATGTGTGTATATATGTACATATTTATATGCATACATATATATACATACACACACATATATATA
>NW_026367635.1:1678-1942 GCF_001194135.2 Octopus bimaculoides | reverse complement strand
ATATATATGCATACATACATACACACATACATATACATATATATATATGCTCGAAAATACATACTCGCACATGTACACATACACATATATGGCGAAAATTAAATCCAAACTAAACTTTAAGGAACGTAATATCTGTTGCACATTTTCTTCTCTTTACGTTTTGTTAATTTTATTTCCTCTCATTGCCGTAAACCACGTATATCTCATCTGCACTGATTTGATACCAGCGCTACAAATCAAGTAAATTAATATATATGAATATAC
>NW_026367635.1:0-513 GCF_001194135.2 Octopus bimaculoides | reverse complement strand
ATATATATATATATATATATATATATATATATATATACACATATATACGACAGGCTTCTTTCAGTTTCCGCCAACCAAATCCACTCACAAGGCTCTGGTCAGCCCGACACTTGCCCAAGATGCCACGCAGTAGGAATGAACCAGGAACCATGTGGTTGGTAGCAAGCTACTTACCACACAGCCACTCCTGCGCCTATATATGTATCTATATTTTTTCTTTTATTTCTTTATTTGTTTCAGCCATTTGACTGCGGCCATGCTGGACCTCCGCCTTTAGTCGAGCAAATTGACCCCAGAACTTATTCTTTGTAAGCCTAGTAATTTTTCCATCGGTATTCGTCGAACCGCTAAGTTACGGGGAAGTAAACACACCAACAGCTGTTTCCAAGCTACGGTGGGGGGGAGAAACAGAAACATAGACACACCCACACACTCACATACACACACACACACGCACACACACACACATACACTCATATATATATGTATATACATACATACACACACACACAC
>NW_026367634.1:0-380 GCF_001194135.2 Octopus bimaculoides | reverse complement strand
ATATATACATATATATGCATGCATGTATATATATACATATATATATATAGAGAGATATATGTATATATATCTATATATATATGTTGATATATATATATATGTATATATATGCATATATATTCATATATGTATACATATATATATTTGCATATATGTATACATAGGTATATATATATGTTTATATACACAAACACACACACATATATATATACCTATATATATGTATATATATATATATAAATGTATATATATATGTGTCTATATGTATACATATATATATACATACATATATAAGTTAGTACTCCCAAAAATACTCACTTTTATGTTGGGTCTTCCTCTACTCCTTTATCCACTAGAATTTCTAACCATTTTTCATCCTT
>NW_026367633.1:0-574 GCF_001194135.2 Octopus bimaculoides | reverse complement strand
TTTTATACACGAATACTGACAAAAAAGAATGAAATGCGAAGTTCATGTTTAATTCTTTTATTTTTTCTTATCGTTTGTTTAAATGCAAAAGTGTTAAAGCAAAGGAAATGATTTTGACTACGATTTGTTTTCTGTGGCTCAGTTGAACAATGGAAGTTTGAAATCTTGACTTTCTTTTGTCGTTGGGCTTTGAAGACACACGGAAAGAAAGAGAAGAAACTATATGTTATTAATTGCTGCAGTTGGAAAGTGCACATCAAGACATGTTAAATGGAAACAACAATGAATCCATCTAAAAGCAATCAAACGCCTGGTTGTGGTTTTAAACTAAGGATTAAGTTAACAATTACCTGAGAACAAGAATTGTCTTGAGAATAAGCTTCCACGCAGTTTTTATCTAATTTACATACAACGCTTGAGTGTAGTCAAGGCTACGGTTGAAGACTTGCTTAAGGTGATGCCCAATAAAATCTTATTCAAACTTATGCGATTGTAAAGTGAATTCTTAATCACATAGTCATGCCTATTCTTTAATTCTTTAACTTGTTTCAGTCATTTGACTGCGGCCATGCTG
>NW_026367632.1:0-216 GCF_001194135.2 Octopus bimaculoides | reverse complement strand
TATTTTTCTATATTTTTCTATATTTCTATATTTTTCTATATTTTTCTATAAGCAGAATCCAAATATACAACGTCCTCAATAACTTTCAACTTCAACAGACTAAGTGATTTGAGTGCAATTTCATTATAGACATCTCACTCTATATATGGTTTCTCTCTCCCTCTCTCTTTCACTCCCTTTGTTTGTTTGTTTGCTTGTTTCTTTCTTTCTTTCTTT
>NW_026367631.1:0-354 GCF_001194135.2 Octopus bimaculoides | reverse complement strand
GCGTACACACATACATAGGTACGTACATACATACATACATACATACATACATACGCACATACGTTCATATCCTCCCTGTCACTTCGGTGCCATTCAATTTATTACATCATTAACTGTCAACCATATCACGTACGCTTTCAATTGACAGTGATTACCAGAACAGGTTTTCTTGGTGACCCCTAGCAAGAACTGTTATAATGGTAAGGGTCACTGACCATCCACGTGACGGTGTCACACTGTGGAGGGTCCAACATTTAAAATACGTCCTTCACGAAAACGAAATTAGAGCAGCCGAAAGTCTGGTTTTTACAGGAGCGGTGCTGTGGGGGCGGTGGGTGTCGTGGGGAACGGTGG
>NW_026367630.1:0-299 GCF_001194135.2 Octopus bimaculoides | reverse complement strand
ATAGATAGATAGATAGATAGATATACATACCCATACATGTTTCTTAAACGCAACATGTTGTAAAAGACAAAACCAATCTGAAAGTTATCTTACATAGTTGCCCATCATAATTATTTTTAAGTCATATTGATTCCCTTTTGAACAATAATTAAGTATATTGACGTATATTTATGTTCTAATCAATAAATAAACTTCTAACGGTCTAATTTCCTAATTATCATGCGGTAAACCTCGTTACTCTGACTTAACGCGAACAGTTTGAAGTAAAATAAACCGTGAGTGGGTGCTTGAAGACGTAG
>NW_026367629.1:0-204 GCF_001194135.2 Octopus bimaculoides | reverse complement strand
TATATATATATATATATATAGATAGATGTTTATGAATATATATGTATATATTTACATCCTTGTGTACGTTTATGTGGACTGCATCTTCATGTGTATGAGGATGTATGGGTGTATTTACATGTATGTGTATGTTAATGTGGCCTACATGTTCAAATGTGTGTATGTATAAATGTCTATGTAGATATATGGGTATGTGTGCATATG
>NW_026367628.1:0-243 GCF_001194135.2 Octopus bimaculoides | reverse complement strand
ATGTATACATACATATGTATACATATACATACACACACTCACACATACTCACACATATACACACATACATATATGTATTTATGTATGTATTATAATACAGTAGATAAATACTACTAGTTTTACCTTTACTTTAAGTTCCATGTAAAATAGATGTGATCTGAATGAAAGATTTTTGTCTCCTGAAATACATACTTGCATACATGCATGCATACATACATACATGCATACATACATACATACATG
>NW_026367627.1:0-276 GCF_001194135.2 Octopus bimaculoides | reverse complement strand
ATACAAGTATTTATGAAACAAATGTATATGGATATATTTAATATATTTATATGTATAGATTTCAAAGTTTACATTCTCAATAGTTTACACTACGCATAAACTCACACGCATAGTGCACACTCATGCACACACACACAAGCGGTCGCGGGCACGCATACACATATGTATGCACACACACACACATACATACATACATACATGTACGTATGTACGTTTTTATGTATGTATGTATTCTGCAGGAAATAAAAGTAGCAGTTCACTGCTTCAAAGACCAGA
>NW_026367626.1:0-238 GCF_001194135.2 Octopus bimaculoides | reverse complement strand
GACAGAAAATGGAATATACGAGAATTTTTTTTATTAATCACGATAATTGTTTCAACACATCTAGCATCGATTCCTCATGAGTGGGACACTCCACGACTGGTTCATTGCCATATACCTAACGATCACATTGAAAGAGACCGTGCTTTACCAGTAAGCTGCCAGGTGTAAACCATTCGTTTTGTTATCCATTATATACATACATGCATACATACATACATACATACATACATACATACAT
>NW_026367625.1:0-676 GCF_001194135.2 Octopus bimaculoides | reverse complement strand
CTATCTATCTATCTATCTATCTATCTATCTATCTGTGTGTCTGTCTGTCAGTGTGTGTATCCATCCATCCATCCATCCATCTATATCTATCTATCTATCTATATATATTAAATAGCAGAGGAATGGTGCAGTTGCAATCAGAGCTCTGAGTTTCTTGTCAGTAATTGACGTTATACAGGCTCTTCATCGTTAAATACTAGAAGCAGAGGCATGCTTGTGTAGATACGTGGGTGAGTTCGTTTGTGTATAGATATATGAATGTATACATAGAAGCCGAAACATGGTGTTTATTAATACTCAGCATGAATATAATCTCAAGAAAATACATTATATTTGAACAGAAAGGAATTCACAAGGTTCATCACGATCTCCAGTTGGATACTAAGTACGATTATTCTATCATAATCGTTGTAACAGACATTTTGGGATGCAGTTTACCTTTATAAATACTTTGAATGATCACGAGAAAGTATCGCCGTATACTGAAATTTGCGAAGAAATATACTATTATAGTATGTCATAAACTTATGGGTGTATACCCATAATTCTCTTCTCGCGTTCACAATATCAGCTTCTGTTAATGTCTACGCTTACATATATTCTCGTATACACAAACACTCACACACGAACATACCTACATTTATGAGTGTATGTATTTATGTATATATATATATAT
>NW_026367624.1:0-551 GCF_001194135.2 Octopus bimaculoides | reverse complement strand
ATATACATATATATATGCGGGCGTATATACATATATGCGTGCGTGCACACATACGTATGCATAAGTAAGCTTGTATGCATCTTATTGTTCGCATATATATATTTCTAAAACGCTGGTGTGGTCGGGTTAGGATATGCACATATTATCCGATTTTAATTGAAAATTGTCAAATTTCTGTGTACTTATTGTTATTTTGGTATGAATGATTATTGTCTTACATCTTTTGTTTAACACATTTGGTTCCCTCCTACTTGCTCCAACGCCACTCAGTTATTTTTCTATATTCTTCTATCACTATTCTAATGGTAGAAGAAATTATTATTATTATTATTATTATTATTATCATTACTATTGCTATTATAAATTTTATCACAATGATTCTTCCTGTTAGAATGAATATTATTGTTATTGTAATTTATAATTTTATTGCTAATATTAACATTTAAAAAAAATTAATTTCCTTATTGACATGTGATACTTCGCGCAGAGTCTCTGTTGTAATACACGGTGGCGACGATTTTTTTTTTATTCGCATTGATACACACTACTGC
>NW_026367623.1:0-245 GCF_001194135.2 Octopus bimaculoides | reverse complement strand
TGTGATGTATTACAATAATTATCGTAGATGTAGGTTTCAGGACTAATGAACGTCCGTTACTTGAATATGTGTGCTATTAGCCCTATCGTAAGCATTTGAGACAATGATATTCCATTGTCTCACACGCTACCGTCTTAACCAAGGAAGGAACACAGCGCACATTGGGATATAAGTAAGTCAACGGGATGATCATGTCCGAAACGCCTCTGATAATAGTCTTGTCATTAATGAACAACAAGCATACA
>NW_026367622.1:0-304 GCF_001194135.2 Octopus bimaculoides | reverse complement strand
ATCTTACAATGACGCTACCAGGAACAAAACACGAGCTTACGAGCGGTTTCTACGCTTTAGGAATGGTCACTTGTTGCTTAAAGACCAATCTCGTTCAGGACGACCACCGATCTTCCGAACGAATGAAAACATCATGAAAATGCATGAAGTGATCTTGGAAGATCATCACCGAACAATTGACGAACTTGTTGATATGACTGGAGTAACCTGGAGCTCCTGCCATCGAATTCTGGGCAAATGAAAAGAGTTGTAGTAAAATTTGTGCCTCACTTGCTCACGGAAGATCAAAAGCAGTCACGACTGA
>NW_026367621.1:0-420 GCF_001194135.2 Octopus bimaculoides | reverse complement strand
CAAATGATTCTGTAAACTACGAAACAAATAGTAGTCTGAAGGAGCAAGGTAGGTAGAATAAGATGGATGAGGAATTTTTTCCCAACCAAGCTCTTTGATCTTCTGTGATGTGATCTTTGCAGTGTGGGGTGGTGCATTGTCCTGATGAAACATCACTCCTTTTTGATTCACTAAAGCAGGTCTTTTATTTTTCAAAGCTTGGTTCAAACATTCTAATTGCTGACAATAGACTTGAGCATTGATTGTTGCATTAGGTGGTAACAATTCAAAGTGAATTACTCCTTTGCAATCCTACCAGATAGAGAGAAGAACCTTTTTCCCATGAAGTTCCCTTCTCGGTCGTGGTTGAGCATTTTCTCTTTTACCAAGTCACTGTTTACGACATTTAACATTTTGATAGAAGATCCATTTTTCGTCACC
>NW_026367620.1:203-372 GCF_001194135.2 Octopus bimaculoides | reverse complement strand
TATTTATATAATTTTTTATTTATATATTTATATATATCTATATTTTATATATATTTATTTAATTTTTTTTATATATTTATTAATTTATATATTTATTTATTCATGTATATATATTTATTTATTTATACATTCATTTATATATATATTTATTTATTTCTATATATTTATT
>NW_026367620.1:0-108 GCF_001194135.2 Octopus bimaculoides | reverse complement strand
TTAATTATTTATTTATATATTTATTTATTTAGTTATATATATATTTATTTGTATATAATTATTTATATATGTATTTATTTATTTACATATTTATTTATTTATATATAT
>NW_026367619.1:0-256 GCF_001194135.2 Octopus bimaculoides | reverse complement strand
ATACAATAACAATAAAGTACATTAGAATTAATTATAAATTATTTAAACATTTTTTTAAAAAATATATATATACCTTACCTGTTATTAGTCTGTGGGGAAAGAAGATAATATTAATCATCACTACACATGTTTCAGTACTGGTGGTTTATTTTACCAGGCTATACCTAATACTTTATAATTTCCCGTAAAGTTTATATAGATAGGTAGTTTAATTTGATGTGTTTATAAAATAGTCTATGAGGGTTTCTTTATGGTT
>NW_026367618.1:0-688 GCF_001194135.2 Octopus bimaculoides | reverse complement strand
GGGAAAATTCAATGTATCCCTTCATCGGAGACGGTAATAGTAGAAGTTAAAGATTATTAAATCTGTATTTGGAGATTTGCAGTCAGAAATGAGAGCGATGCGGAGAAGAAAAATACTTGGAGTATAGATCCATTCCAAAAGTAAATATCCATGTATAGAATTCATGTGCATATTTTCCAGTGATAATTATAGTTATACTGGTGGATATATATCATTTCGTATCCAGTTTACTCTGTGCGTTGTTTACTTAAAAGACAGCCCGAAGTGAGTGGAAGATGTGTGTGTCGACAATCCCACACACATCTTCCACTCACTTCGGGCTGTCTTTTAAGTAAACAACGCACAGAGTAAACTGGATACGAAATTATATATATCCACCAAAGCAACTATAATTATCAATGGAAAATACTCACACGGGTCCTATACATGGATATTTACCTTTGGAATGGAACTATACTCCAAGTACTTTTCTTCTTTGTTTTTTCTTCTCCGCATCGCTATCATTTCTTACTGCAAATCTCCTCATACAGATTTAATAATCCTTATCTTCTACTATTACCGTCTCCGATGAAGGGATACATTGAATTTTCCTTGAAATAGCTGTAAGACATTCTACATAAAATATAAATGTATTCATGACATTGGTCTCTTTATCTCATTCTTTTTTATATATACACACGCTAATACA
>NW_026367617.1:0-514 GCF_001194135.2 Octopus bimaculoides | reverse complement strand
TAATTTGTTTGTTTAGTTGATATTGATGGCATCAAAGAAAGAGGTTGGTGGATACGTAAAGCAGAAAAGAGATAAATAGATAAAATTGGCAAGTGCTATGAACAGAATGATTTTTTTTTCCCTCGAAAAATACAACATGAGCATATAGTTATTCTGTTCATTACATTTTATATACCGGTTGGTGAACATTTATTGTCTTTGGTTGCATCTTTTCGAGCAGATCAATCACTACGTCACACCATTTCTTATAGCGAGTGTGAGAAAGGACCATGTACATCAATATCCTCATGAGCATTGGTTTATCTGTTTTCGCGACCGTGTTTATATCCGCTGCAAATATATATTGGTAAAAGAAACGCTCGTAGGACTGCGCCACACTGACACGCAAATATGTGCTTATCTACCACACTCTCTCTATATATATGCTGTTGGTTTGCACTCCGTCGCTTACGACGTCAAGTGTTCCTGTTGATCCCATCAACGGAACAGCCTGCTCGTGAAATTAACGTGCAAG
>NW_026367616.1:0-512 GCF_001194135.2 Octopus bimaculoides | reverse complement strand
ATAAATGAGTATATGCATATATGCATATATATAAGCCCCAGAAAATTACACACTATTCGATGAACAATTTCAGAAATTTATTTTGATCTAGACACCTTCAGCTTCATTTTTCTCAGGTTTTGTTTGATAGCTAGTCAACCTCATACTGTTTTCTCCAATATACTGGCAGTCACTGCCTGCATGCCATATTCAAAACACTAAAAGAATGTAATAGTATATAAATTTTGAATATCTGAGATATTTTTATTCAAAGCAAATTTTGAGAGTTACGTATCCAGTCTTTTCGTCACTCAGTCATACGACGGTTTCCGTATCTAAAATTTTTAAACGTGGTTTTTACCAAAAAATTCTTCTCAGGGAACACATTCTTTTAAATTCAATTAATTTATACTCTGCTTTTAAAATAACAGATACTTTGATTCAAAGTCAATTTTTTTTGCTTTACTCTTCCATTTATGACCTCACAATTTTTAACTTTTTTCTAATGAACCAAGTCTCAATTATTTTATCTC
>NW_026367615.1:0-397 GCF_001194135.2 Octopus bimaculoides | reverse complement strand
ATTCGTATATATACATAAATCTGTACATACACAGTAATATAACTAAAGGAATACGCTAAGTAACATATGTGGTGTATTGTGTTCAATAAGCAGATTTATCTATTGAAAACTTCTATTACAATGAATGCTGTGTCGCAGCATGCTGTTACATAAATCCTAATCGATTACAATAGAAGATATTTTACTTTTCTAATACCTTCACAAAGGAACAATCATTCACCAACGTTGTCGACACGGATATCAGATATGATATCTGTCTCTCTGTCTGCCTATTTCTCTACATGGTTTTTACATGCATGCATGTATAAATACAGACTCACACACATGTATGCATGCATGTATATGTAAGTATGCATGTATATATATATATATATATATATATATATATTTATGTAAT
>NW_026367614.1:1940-2141 GCF_001194135.2 Octopus bimaculoides | reverse complement strand
TGAGGAATGGAGGGAAAAGTGAGAGAGAGAGAGTGTGTGTGTGTGTGTTTTTTTGTGTTGGTGTGTATGTCTGCGTGTGTGCGTGTGTGTGTCGATGGGAAAGAGAAAAGAAGAAAATTGTGTTCATAGCTGGTTAGTTCTTTTCAATAAGTTTATTTTTGGCCTTTTAAAGAAATGGCAAAAGCAGGTGTGATTGTTTTG
>NW_026367614.1:0-597 GCF_001194135.2 Octopus bimaculoides | reverse complement strand
TGAAAAGTTCCTGGCTTAGGGTAAATGAAAATACAGAGAGATCAGTTAATTATGATTTTACTCAACATATTCCCCTCATAGATTCACACATTTATTGCAGCAGTCCTTCAGTTTTTTTAAGCCCTGCAAAAGAACTCAGAAGTTTGGACTTCCAGCCAGGTTTTCGCGATGTCCTTAAAGCCAAGAACTTTTCAGCGACCCCGCGTATTTGTTTGTGTGTGTGTGTGTGTGTGTGTGTGTGTGCATGTTTGTGTGTGTGTGTGTGCATGTTTGTGTGCGTGTGTGTGTGTGTGCGTATCAACACATACCACAGACCAAAGTTAAAATGAGTGTCACAAACTCTCAAAATAAACCAGTTCTAATGTCCCCAGCCCGTGTCCCTCTAATTGTCTGGTGATATACAGAATCAACTGGACAGGAGCTGATATTTCCTGCAATCTACCCGTGTAGAAATATTTCTTTTTTTTCTTTATCGTTTGTTGTTATTATTGTCGTTTTTGTTGTTGTTGTTTTTTTCATTTATTTCGATGCCAACGTTATCTGCATCCTATTCTATTTATATATTTATATATTTTTATTTTTGTTTGGCTGACATCA
>NW_026367612.1:0-320 GCF_001194135.2 Octopus bimaculoides | reverse complement strand
ATTATTATTATTATTATCCTTATTATTATAATTATCTTCTTCCTCAGTTCTTATCGTTGTTGTTGTTGTTATCAAAGTTCTCATTTTACTTGGCTGTTTAATATTTATGGTGTCGCAATATACAGAGACTTGCACTGAATCAACTCCTTTCTCTCCCACATTTCTAACTCTGCCTCTCTCTCTTTTTCCTCCTCCTCCTCCTCCCTCCCTCCCTCTCTTTCTCCCGTTTCATCACCAACTTTCCATACCTCTTGCCAAGCTAAGAAACGCATAAATTTGAGAAATGTCTGTGTGTGTGTGTGTGTGTGTGTGTGTGTGTG
>NW_026367611.1:0-386 GCF_001194135.2 Octopus bimaculoides | reverse complement strand
ACAACAACAACAACAACAACAATAATAATAATAATAATAATAATAAAACATCTAAGAAATTTCAAGTAATAACAATCTCAAGTGAACTGCGACTAAAATGAGTAACATACATAAATTCTATAATTAAACTAGGTAACTTTGCACTACGTCCAGATTTAAATATTTCTACACCTAGATGTGTGTGTGTATTTGTGTGTATGAATGAGTAAGCGTGTTGTGTCAGTCTATATAGGGAGCTTAGAAGCCGTATTGTTTTTACTTCTGAGAATTAATGCATCCGAGCAATCAGATGTCAGAGAGTGCGTCCGTGAAACTTGAAGTAATGCAACACTCTACGTCTGGATAGCAATTCTAGCTAGGTGTGACTGCGCGCATACGTGTGTGTG
>NW_026367610.1:0-260 GCF_001194135.2 Octopus bimaculoides | reverse complement strand
TACATACATACATACATACATACATACATACATACGTAGCTTTGTAAATATGTATGTATGTATGTCGTCTTCTATTTTGATTCGTTCTAACCGTCTTCTGAGAAAGGAGCTAGTTTCTAACAATGATAGAAAGCTCTATCGTTGAAACGCAGGTGAAGACGCAAATTCACATTTTAAAATTGAGAAAAGTCTTGCATATTTTACTTGTATTTAAAATGTGTGAATTAGCTGGTTGAGTCTTTTCTTCTTCTGAAAACTCG
>NW_026367609.1:28155-30734 GCF_001194135.2 Octopus bimaculoides | reverse complement strand
GAAGTCATTAATTGATATAAAAAGTACCTTCTTGCCTTAATTAAATATTTTAAAATGTTATATTCTCGATGTTCGTAAGCTGTCTTTTTTATAAGATTATTATTCATTTATTTATTACTTGAAAATGTCTTACTTTCGAAAATATTCATTTACTTATTATTTGTATTAAAATACTTACTTGCTTAAATAAAATATTTGAAAAGTCATGCTTTCAATTTCTACACACCTGTCTTTCTTTTATTAGATTACTAATAAATTACTTAGGCGATAAAATAACTAAAAAAAGACAAATTATTTGTTCAATGCAGTCTCTACGGGGGATGATGAATTGTAGGGTGGCCTTTATGCACGAAGAAGTTCCCCATACCTGTTCTAAACCAATCTCTCTACGTTAATTCTTCACCTTTGCTTTATTTGGCTATAAATGCATTTATCAAGTTTTTTCTTTCTTTGACATTCATGATTTTGTTTCGTATTATTTTGTTTTTCAGATATTTATGTTTAACTAATTATATAACATTTTAAGGTGGTATTTATTTTACCTTCAAAGAAATTTTCAATCATTTTCTGGGAGGTAGGCAAAAATCATCGGGTAGTAATTTGTTCTTGTTAAAAGCTTCCTATTAAAACAAAACACACACACACACACACACACAAGTCCTTTCTATCTTTTCTTTGTTTCAGTCATTTGATTGTGGTCGTGCTGGACTACCGCCTTCAAGAATTTTAGCCGAATGAATCGTCACCAGTACTTATTATTGATTTTGTAAAGCCTATTACTTATTCTATCGTTTACTTTTGACGAACCGCTAGCTTACAGGGACGTAAATATACCAATAACGGGTGTCAAGCAGGGGCACAAACGCATACACAAAGACACACACACGTATATATATAATTTATATACAACAGGCCTGTTTCAGTTTCCGCCTACAAAATCCACTCACAAGGCTTTGGTCATTCCGAGGCTATAGTAGAAGGTGCATGCCCGAGGTGCCACGCAGTGGGACTGAACCCAAAACCATGTTGTTGTGAGGCAAATATATATATATATATATATATATACATATATACATATATATATATATATATGCATATATATGTATGTATGTATATATGTGAAGATATATATGTATGTATGTATAATTAAAACAACGGAGAAAAAAGACAAAAAGAATAAAACAACAACGTGAGGACGTAACGCATACAAAGTATTTAATAAGACGCTCAGAGAAAGAAACAATGGTTGTTTTACGTTTCGAGCATAGAACGTCTTCGGAAACAGGAGACATAAGAAAGTCCAAAAGAAAAGGAAGAAGGAGGAGAAAAATCGCCAACCGTCCATGTGTAGTTACATTTTTGAAATGACCGGAAGTAGATGGACAAAGAGAAAGTGCTTTATGGGACATGAGTGTGAAAAATGCTCAGTATCTGTGTGTATGTATGTGTGTATGTGAGTGCACGCGTGTATGTGTGGTGACGTGTGTGTGTGTGTAATAGCGTGTATGTATGGTAGCGTATGTGTGTGTGCGTGATAGCGTGTGTGTACGTTGTGGTGGTGTGTGTGTGATAGCGTGTATATATGTATGTGTATGGTAGCGTGTGTGTATGTGTGTGTGACAGTAACTGAATGTGTGTGTGATTGTGCGTGGTAGTGTATGTGTTGTGTGCGTGTTCTTGTCGTAGTGAGAGATCAGCAGTTATAGTGACAGGTATGTGTATGGGTGGTTGTGGCAGTGTGCGTGTGTGTGAGGGTTTTGCACGTGTGCATAGATGGGATGGTCAGTAGTGAGTCGAGGGGCAGTCCGAAGGGTGTGTGGATGTCTGTGTGTGTGTGTTTCTTAGCATGTTTACGTAGACGGAGTGAGAAATTTGTATATGTGTGTGTGTGTGTGTGTGAACAGGTGTATTGGTGTGTGTGTGTGTGTGTGTCTCACTCTCTCTGTGTCACTCTGTCTCTGTCTGTCTCTCTCTCTCTCTCTGTATATGTATGTGTGTGTTCGTGTGTGCGTGTGGTGATGTATGTGTATGTGCGTGTGAGTGAGTGTGGAAACGTATGTACGTGTGTGTACGTATGTATGTACATGTATGTATGTGTTGTGTGTGTGTGTTCTGAGTGTGTGGTGTGTGTGGAGGGTTGTGTGTGAGCAGGTATATGTGCGTTCATGTGTACTAACACCCACTTTTTTCCGCCGAGGGCTTATGTGCTCTGATATTACACTATTTTCTTTAGCCAAGAATTATAATAATTCTGCTTGTCATTGCGTTACTTAACACTTCGGTAATGATTTCACGTGATTAGAGAAAAAAGGGAGAAAGAAAAGAGGAAGGGAGAAAAATAGATAGATAGATAGATAGATAGATAGATAGATAGATAGGTTTCTTTATTAGCCACACAGGGCTCAACACAGAGGGGACAAAATACAAATGTAGAGTTTTTCTTTTCGAGGGGGCCGAAAACAAAGCAGAAAAAAAACAAAAGTGGGGACAATGATGAAAAAAACATCGCAAAACGTTTGGGGTATTTACAAAAAATACGAAATAATACAAAAAATTCCCAATAAATGGGGAGGTTATCC
>NW_026367609.1:10176-18341 GCF_001194135.2 Octopus bimaculoides | reverse complement strand
TATATATATAAAGAAACATATCATAACTTGCAGTGTAAACAAAGTCTTTCCTCACAAGTCTCGATCTCTGAAGCCAAATACGACGAATAGCTACGTTTGCAGGATATCTATGTAGTGAAATAACTTTGCCGTCTACATTCTTCCCTCTATAGCGGCTGCATATACAGCAGTATTTGCATCTGCAGAAGTTAAAGCAAGTCACTGAGCATGCGTACATGTCATACGGGAGAGTTCCAATCAGGGGTGGATGACAACCTTGTAGGAACCCCCTATACACACACACATACATACATACATACATACATACATACATACATGCATGAATGCATGCATGCATACATGCATGCATACATACATAGATACATACACATACATACATACATACATACATACATACATACATACATACATATTTAATCGCCACTCCACCACTCCACTAATACTGAGGTGAAGTGATTACATACTGGAATCGAAATAAGGCAACAGATTCGGTTCACGATATTTTTTAGAACAACAAAGTCGACTAAATGCAGGTAGTTTATAAGAATATACGAGATTGAGTATTTCAGCTGGGAACTCTGAAAGTTCCGGGACCAACTACAAACGGGGACCTCGTTTGACTATCTTTTATTTGTGTTTATTTAACTACAGTATAGTATACTATATTGCACGGTTTAGGAAACATTCCTGCGAAATTTGAACTCGGAAATATTATATTGCATTTAGGTCAGCGTTCCACTGAAATTTTTCACTTCAATGTCTTTGAAAAATAAATTTTACAAAAAATATGAAAAGATGTTCGCAGTACACACACGTGCACGCATACGCGCACGCACACGCACGCACACACACACACACATACACACTCACATGCATCATCAGATGTATTAAATATCCGAATATATGTCGTTTTAAATAGGAACCACAAAGAAATTACAAACACAGAAACAAAAACAAGAATATTTTAACGTCTAAAGAATGTAGATGAAGTGAAGGAAATCATATTTTGCGAAGATCTAAGGTTTAGAGCAGAAAAAGAAGACTTTGAGAGGCGCTCTTTTACTCATTCGTTGAAAGATAAGTTTGTCAATTTCCAGTCAACGAGCTTTCAAATAATGGTCGTTAATGGTGTCGAGAATGAATGAAAAAGTAACAGAAAAATATATCCTCACAGATGTTTCAGAGATTCACTAAATGCCTTCATTTTGAAATTTTGCCAATTCTGACTTCATTGTTTTTCCTTAAGATGTGAGTAACAAAGAAGAAAAGAATATAAGAAGAAAGAAACGAGCGTGTGGTCTTTAAAGTATATTGAAAGAAAAAGGGAATAAAAATGAAAAGAAAATGAAAAGAAATCGTTTATAAGATGAATAAGAAAGGAAAAAGTAGGAGTGAAAGAGAATTTTAAAGAGACAGGAAAAAGTAGGAGTGAAAGAGTACCTAATCCTGGATGTTCTGTTAGAACAAACTATACTGCGGTAGATACCATGAGAGAAACTCTCATACTGGCTTTTGATACAAAATACATATTTGCTTATACCACTAGCGGGAAGACAAATCCCCGCCACCTCCATCGCCGGGACCACCAGATCACGTGATTTCGACCTTCCTTGGTCTCGTAAATGATGGACGCTCGACCACTAGAGGCAGCAGCGACTCATTTCCCCGCCAGCGATTTATAGAAAAGCAGTACCAGAACATGCGCTTGTGTCGCGAAAAAGAAGAAAAAGAAAGATGGAAGACTACAAAAAAGCAAAAACAAAAATTCGCAGAAACATGAGGAATTCATCATCAGACGACATAAAAAGAAATGCAACAAATTTTTAAACAGTTAATAGGAATACTTTAAGGGACAGAGTTGTAAGATGCAAACATTTTGACAGATAGAGGAAAAAAAATCATAGCAGAATGTTCTCCAACGCAAACGTCTTTTGTGAGCAAGAGAATATAGGAGACAGATTGGTACAAAGTTATATGGAGTGATGACACGAAAATTTCAATTTGGAGAAACACTGGCTTGAAATACGTGAGGCAGAGTGCAAATAAAGAGTTATTTGAATGTTTTACAGAAAGACATCACATCTATGTACCGTTTGGTAAATAGTTTGCTGGTATTTAAAAGTTTATCCAGTATTGCAATATGTTGCAATACTGGACAAACTTTTAAATACTAACAAATTATTTAGAAACTAGGCTACTCCTTCGATCAGTAATATGTTGCCATATGATTCAAATGAAGCACTTTGGTGCCTTATGTCATACAGGAAAATCCAGTATGAAACAGTTGAGCCTATAAAAATAAACGTACGTTTTACTCTAGCCAGGAAACAGCACCGAGATTTACTAGATGGGAAATTTTGTAATCAGCTACCAAGAGAGTGGTTCCGGTCTCCAAACCAACCGAACTCATTTATTGAAGCTAGGATCAAGGTCTAGTTAAGAATCATAAGTCTCGATAAACTAGAGAGACTTACGGTTTTCATGCCAAGAATTGCTGCGGTAATCAAAGCAAATGTTTTCCTACTAAATATTATTTATAAACTACCGTATAAAGTTAATAAAATTATTTCGTTTTATATCGTGTTTCAATATATCTCTTATACAGGTTGTTATGTTTTAGTGTAACAACTACCCTTATGAATGATCAAAACTTTACATCTTAACTGGTGACTATATCAAACTTAGTTGGTGAGGAGAGTGATATTTTGAAGAACTTGTGGGATGAAATAACAAAACCCATCGAAAAGATGATGAACTCAGGAGACGCCATGCCGTCCAATAATGAATGTATCAGGTTATCCCATAAGTTCTGTCCGATTTTACTTTTTTTTAAATTGAATTAAATTTAATAGTATTTTAGAATGTTTAATGGAATTAAAACTTACTTTTATACATTTGTGTACATTTAAACTAATTGAATATTATTTTACAGAATAATAGGATTAAAATTTCTTTGATTAAAACCCTTTCTAACATGGAAGCATACAAAGAGCATTTAAGGCACATAATGCTTTATGAGTACAAAAAAGGAAACTCTGCAGCCGAAGCGACTCGAAACATACTCAGCTTATGGGAAAGAATGCTTAAATGAAAGAACTTGCAGAAGATGGTTTGCTAAAATCAGAAGTAGAGATTTCAGCCTTGAAGATGATAAGCTCCTTGAGGCATTAATTGAAGAAAATCCTGCATTATCAGTTGAAGAATTGGCAATAAAGCTTAGTTCAAACCATACAACTGTTCATCGTCATCTTCAACAACTTGGAAAGGTTCCGAAACTTGGAAAATGTGTGTCTGATGAATTGTCCGAAAGCAACTGCAAATACCGAGTTGACATATCTCTTCTCTCCATTCTTGCGAACTCATTTCACCCTTTTTGGATAGACTTGTGACTGGTGACGAAAAATGGATCTTCTATCGAAATGTTAAATGTCGTAAACAGTGGCTTGGTAAAAGGGGAAAAGCTCAACCACAACCAAAAAGGTACTTCATGGAAAAAACGTTCTTCTCTCTATCTGGTGGGATTGCAAAGGAGTAATTCACTTTGAATTGTTACCACCTAATGCAACAATCAATGCTCAAGTCTTCTGTCAGCAATTGGAGCGTTTGAATCAAGCTTTGAACAAAAAAAAACCCGCTTTAGTGAATCAAAAAGGGGTAGTGTTTCATCAGGACAATGCGCGACTCCACATTGCAAAAATCACATCACAAGAGATCGAAGAGCTTGATTGGGAAAAAATTCCTCATCCACTTTATTCTCCCGACCTTGCTCCTTCAGGCTACCATTTGTTTCGTAGTCTACAGAATCATTTGGGGAACATAACTTTCGCAGGAGGTTCGAAACTGACATTTCAGAGTTCTTCGCTTTGAAACCAAAAGAGTTTTACACTGATGGGGTTAAAAAGCTTGTGAATAGATGGAAGGAAGTCATAGATAATCAGGGAAAGTACATTGAGGATTAAATTTCAATTAAATATAACATTTGATCATTAGTTTTCTTTATTCAAAATTCGGACAGAACTTATGGGATGACCTGGTATGTTTTGAATGAAATTACAACAAATTAATTGCGATAAGTACATTAAACAGAATTTATTGTTTCAATCAGTAAATTAATTGCAAAATCTTTTTTACTCCTTTTTTGTATTTGAAAAAAAAATGTATTTGCTTGCTCTAGTTCATGTTTTAATTTTAATTTAATTACCTATTTTAAATAACTAGAATTGAAGAACGATCTCCATGTGAAGAATTCGAAAAGCCAAAGTGGCGAATGGCGATCCGGCAAATAAATTAAGAAATATTTATCTAGAATACAAAGGATTGCAATTGGTTCCGAGTTTAATTTTAAAGATTTTTATCATAGATTATTTTACTAATGTTATTTTTCGAAACTCTGAGAATTATTAAGGTTCTTCTTAACTAACACTATTTTCTCCTGAGCATTCCCCCTCCACCACTGCTCGTTTTAGATTGGCTTTTTGACCACAGCCGTCAGAAAATTATTTGAGATCGTTTTTCCATTAGTGTTGTTGGCAGTGGCGGTGGTGGCGGTGCTGCTGATGGTGGTGCCGATGGTGGTGGCCGCGGCGGCGCTGGTGATTGGTGAAATAATGATTGTAGAAGCAAAACGTAGCGGTCAGTCATTTCCCAGCTTCAACAAAAACAACTTGATTCACACGTTGTTTATTTAGATGGATTGACAGTAACATTTCACTGTTCCACTACCACCACAACAGCACACTCGGCTCTTCCCCTACTCCGTCTTTGTTACCAAAACACATCAACAACCAAAATGTCAGCAAATTCTTCTTCTACTACTACTACTACTACTATCAGCACAACCACACCACAACAACCATCACCACAACAAACACTACCATCACTATTCCTAACATAATTTCTACTACTATTACTACTAATAATGATAATATTTTCTACAATACGCACAAGGCCTGAAATTTCAGAGGAGAGGACCAGTCGATTACATCGACCCAGTGCAAAACTGGTACTTATTTCATCAACACCGAAAGGATTAAAAGCAAAGCTGACCCCGGCAGAATTTGAACTCAGGTTCTGCCAGCCCGCCGCCCTTAGACAAATCAGCAATGATAATCGCTTACAACGTACCACCACCAGTAGTAGTAGCAGCAGCAGCAGCAGCAGTAGTAGTTTGTAGTAGTTGTTGTTGTTGTTGTTGTTGTTGTTGCCTTAGCTCCGTCCCTGAACCATTGCAGAAAGACACTAAGACTTTCGTCTAATTAAATATGGCACCTAAACCAATTGACGCTGGGTCAAAACATGATGATCAGTCTTGAGATCGGCCTTTCAACACGGTAAATCGAGTCACACGTCAGTTACGTCGTGAAGCCTGTGAAAGTATGTTTCATTTCTATAGAATGTCCCAGACATCAGGTTCAGCTCGTTGTTAGTTGGTTTGTTTTTGTTTCTTTGTTGCTTTATGTGATTTAAGGCTATTCACACAAACACACACACACACACACACACACACACACACACACACACACACACACACACACACACACACACACACACGCACACACACACACGCACGCACACATAAACTGAAGAATCAAAAACAACACTAATAATAATAATTTCCCTATAATAAGAAATGGAATAAGTGAAGTCTAAACTATTCCTAGAATTTTTCCCGTTACATGCGTCAGTCAAAATTGATTAACTTGCAGCTTAAAAAGGAATTAATGTTGATATGAGCCAACCATAGTCTCTTGACGTGGTTATTTGGTCATGCTTGTCAGTTCGATCAAGTGGAGACCCAGGAATGAATGAACGAAGGTTTATAAACCTGAACGACGAGACACAAAATAATTATGTGTTAATGTTACAGAAAATTAGATTAGGCTGCGTGGTAAGAAGTTTGCTTCCCAGCCACAAGGTTCTGGGTTCCGTCCTGCTGCGTTGAACCTAGGGCAAGTGTCTTCTATTATAGCCACGGCAAACCAAAGCCTTGTGAATAGACTTGGTAGACGGAAACTGAAAGAAGCTATATATATATGTGTGTGTGTGTGTGTGCGTGTGCGTGTGTGTGTGTATAATCTATGTTAATAAAAGCCGGAGTGCGTTACTAATTCTTCATCAGTTATCAACGCGAAACTGAAACTGAATAATAACATCTGGCTGATAATGGCGGAGTGATTCACCGCGTAGAGATATGTCAGAAAGACCAGGATTGGTGGAAGTAAACCTTCGGGGCCAGACGCTCACACTGACTCCCGTGTCCACCATAAAGGACTTTGAAGAAATAGCATCTCGGATAAAAAATGCACAGTAAGGTGAATCAATGGGGAAGACAACTGACGTGCCCAGTGTCTCCCTGCCTAGTTTCCCTGAGAAGAGTAAGAGCAGGGCTCTGTACACTTTCCGGCCTGGTCCTTGAATTTCCTATGGTACCAACAAATTGGTGGAGCAGAAAGCGCGCGTCCGCGCGAGAAAGAACGACGTCAGGTTCTCCCTGCAGAATAGTTCCGTGAAAAAGAACGGTCCCTGCACATGCCTGAAACCTGACGGGTCAGTTCTCTAATGGTTTCGGAGGAGTGTGTGTCGTCCGGAGCAGAAGTGCAAGCTCGCAAGGAAGACGAAGAAGCGACTGCGACGACGTTATCGGAAGACGGTGTGCCAGAAAATTCCATAATTCTGTCTGCGGAGGCGGCAAGTTGTTCAAGGGCTGTATGTTCCATCATGGGAGCTAAACTCGATTAGACATTAGAGGGCATCCTTGAGAAAAATAACTGTTTGACGAATGACTGCTCCTCATATGAACTATCGGTCAACTCCCTTGCGAAATTTACTTTCATCCGAAGGAGAATTACGTCTGAGAACCTCAGTTTTGAGGGATTCATACGTCTTGTCCGATGGAGTTCCTGTTATCATATCGCGAACTGAGAGTTCGAGAGAAGGAATGCCTGTACGTGCAATGTGGAGTCTGCTCTGAGCCGACTGAATATTGGAGGAAATGAAAAACGATTCCAATTGTGAAAACCACATCTTAGCATCTCCATGAAATTGGGGCAAAGGAAAATGACTCATCTTTAGACGATAATAGGAAACAGAACGCCTCGAAGGACAAACTGGTTGAAAGAAACGCCGTTAGAAATAGCAGTCAAACAATTTAGTTGAAAGAAGACACGACGAACATCGAACAAGGAATTTTTTTCAGCAGCAGAGGATGAAATGAGAGAAGTCCTTGCCAACGGATGAAGTAGAAAACAATGGCCAACACACGGATAATCCGGGTAGTGTTGAGAGAGAGAAACTCATACCTGGCATGTACGAAAAATTGCTATTCATGTGAATTCCGAATAAAATTGACTGTTAAATATACCTCTTGCATGTAAAAAAAAAAAAAAAAAAAAAAAAAAAAAAAAAAGAAGAAAATTCTCCTGGGAAGCTGTGTCTTAGAAGGACCATGTTGTAATTTCAGCTACATCACGAGGAAAAAATGATATGCAGTTACCGCCTGAAAATGGCGCCAAAATTTTTGGTAGAGAAGAAAATATGGCAACGAGTGAGGCAAAGTCGAAAATGAGAAAAAAGAATGCGTATCCACAGATCAGAAATTCGTCCGAGACGTGTCATCATTTTAGGAATTGTGATCTAAAACGTCGTGCTGCGTGTGCTGCGTCAGGGTCACCATTTTAGATAGTGCCGTTCTCACTGTGAAGCCATCTAATGACTCTGTTCAGAAGGCTGTAATATGTCATTCGATAAAGGAACACGGTACAATGAATTCATAGAACAAAGCTGTAACTTTTAATATCTTTACTCTCGGTTTCAAATATATACAAGTTGAATGATAATGGAAAGACTTCATAAGTGAAGGGCCATGTTCATCTGTGTACTACCTCATGTCTACTAGCTGTCTGCGTGTATACGAGAGCCAGCTAAGTCATGTCTTCACGGTCTGGTGTCTCATCGAACAAAAGCAAGAGCAAGTGCGAGGGCTTAGTGTCTGAACCTTAGCGCTGCGTGTGCCCTTTTGTAGCCAGCTAATTTAGGCAGGAGCCGTCAGGGGAGATAACTGCGCCTACAGTTACATAGATATGTATGTATGTGTGCATGTATGTACATATACGTGTGTGTGCGTGCGTGCGTGCGTGCGTGCGTGCGTGCGTGCGTGCGTGCGTGCG
>NW_026367609.1:8881-10160 GCF_001194135.2 Octopus bimaculoides | reverse complement strand
GTGTGTGTGTGTGTGTGTGTGTGTGTGTGTGTGAAAACGCTCTACACATCTCTTTTTCATATCCTCTGCTCGGGTTTTTAACTTGAGGAGGTCCCAGTTTAAGTAAGGTCTGTTTATTCGCTTTCTTGTATTGGTCAAACTGGTGTAAATAGCGTGGAGGAAAAGTTAAGTTTTTCAAGATTGACAACAAAAGATATTGACACTTGATGAGACATTGATGACTGGTGGATCTCCTATTAAGATAGTGGCTAGCTTTGTAGCATTTTCTTGGAATCAAGCTTGACAATGGTCCGACTTATGACATACACCTTCTTATCTATTTTTTCTCATGCATGGAACACTTGCTCCACGACTGAGAAAGGATAATGGAATCTGCTGTGCGACGTTTTTGTTGAGCTGATTATTTGATAGAGAGCTTTACAATTGTTTATGAACCATTGATTTCAAAGTGCTAACGATCTGATCAATGATGTAAGGTCGGTATTTTCTATTATCAGAACTGAAGCCCTGAAGGACTCATAGAAGCGATCGTCAACATATTTCTTTTTGGTTGTAACTGGATTTTAATCAGGACCAGTGTTTTTTTATAGGTTTAAGTTACTGCGTTATCTTCATTATATTTTTTTGCATTAAAAATCACACTAACAGTTGTATCAGAATATGGTTCCCAAACTTATTTTGCCGTGGAACTCTAATATAATTTTCTAAAAATCGCGGAACTCACACTATATTTTACAGACAATCTCTATCAATTAATTGTAATAAGACCACAAATGAAACTAAAATTGTTTTGCAGAGAGAATTCATTGATTAAAATAAAAAGATGAGGATTACAATAATACTTTGAAATTGCGAGTGTTTTTTTACTTAAGATAAATTTTTACTAAATTTTTTCAAAAGGTTCATAATCTCGTGAACCCCAGCATACCTACACATATGTGCCCCCACCGACTTTGTTTCCTCATAACTTCCACAAAAGTGGATATTTTTTAATGAAATATTCTACAAAAATGCTTCAGATGGTGTGCATTTGAATTATCTTAGAATTTATTGTGAAAATTTTTTTTTCCGGGGGTGGGTCGAGGAGTTTCGGAAAATTCACAAGTCAGCTTTGTTTCCTCATAACTTTAAGAAAGAATAGGTATATGAAATTTTCTACAAATAACTTTCACAATGTGCAGATTACGTACGCTTATATCGGAATTTAAGGCAAAAAAATTGGTGGGCTCGCACACATACATACTGACACGTATATCTACAAATGGAAAGTTGAAATTTC
>NW_026367609.1:6195-8836 GCF_001194135.2 Octopus bimaculoides | reverse complement strand
GTGTGTGTGTGTGTGTGTGTGTGTGTGTGAGAGAGAGAGAGAGAGAGTGTGTGTGTGTGTGTGTGTGTGTGTGTGTGTACGTGCGCGCGCCAGCGTGCATGCGTGCTCATCAATTTTCTTTTTCATATTAGATAATGATGTAATCGTAATCTACACACTCTGAAAGGAATTTGTAGAAAATTTCATTAAAATATATCCATTTTTCTGAAAGCTATGAGGAAACAAAGCCGACTTGTATGAATTTTTCACTACATATTTCAATATAATTGGAATTTATACCAACTGAATCCTATTTGTACAAAATTTCGTATTAAAATGTCTATTTTTCTGGAAGTTATGAGGCAACAAATCGGGGCGGGGGACAGCACACATGGGTATGCAGTAGAACACTTAAAATTTTCACAGAACCTACTTTGAGAGACACTGGCAGAGAATCACTTCTGCAAGCACCCTTCTCGACATCCGGGTAACCGGGAACGATATTTCAACGGTGTAACTTCACAAGTGTGCCTGCTCCTGTCCCTGCCGACTTTGTTTCCTCATGACTTTCTGAAAAATGGATATTGTTTTTATGAAATTTTCTATAAATATATTTCAGTGGCATAGATTACGACTGTATCGGAATTTGTGTGAAAAGTGATTCTTTTCGGAAAGAGTGAGAAGAGTTTCCAATGATTCACACGCCCCGATTTTGTTTCCTCGTAGATTTTCATGGTTTAGATTACAATTATGTTAAAAAATAGATTACTCTTGAACACTATCCACCCTTTCCCTTCTGGAATTTGTTAAATGAATTTTTTTCAGACATTCCAACAATTTTACCTCCGAGGGTTTTCTGTTTTTTATCTTTAATTATGCCAACATCTTTGGAAATTTTCCCTTTATTTAAAAATATTTATCAAGCAAATTTCAGAAAAAGATTTTTTTTTTCAGCATAATTGCAGTCTACATCAAAAGGTGCGAGAAAACAAAAGCGATGTGCATGATATAACTGCTTCATTTTTTTTTTTTTTAAATATTAAATTCTGATATAATCTGGATATGGCTTCATGAAAGGTATTGTAGTGAACACCCGAGTGAAATTCCTCTTTCCCCTTTGTTATATATACGTGCATTCGAACGTCGCAGGCAACAGCTAGCCTTTGGCCACTAGTTGGACCCCGTTGCGTCCACTACTCTGATTGGTTGATATTGGCGCAATTTGTTTCTTACTCTGTCGCGTCAATCTGCAGCGTATAACCAATCGGAACTCTAAATAAGATCACTAGAGACAGCCTGTTCTCAACCCAGTTTGGGGCCTACAGTTCTTTATAAAAACTAAGTTTCTCCTTGTCTCGATGTCTTTGGTTCCAGACCTCAGTCTTGCGTGAGTTAATCTATGTTGACTACTATAATTTTTTGTTGTACTATTAATATTGTTGTTATTGCGTTTAACTGGTTTCCCGTAAGGGTAACGTTGTTTTAAAAAATTGACTGACATTTAGTTGTATACTGTGACCCTCCCCCTCGCGGGGGAAGGAAATATATACGATTATTACAAATTTTGAACTTTGAACTGTGCTTTTGAAAAAATATATATATTTATTTAATTTTTGCGTTGATGCAAAATATGTCTTCGGCAGAAGAAATTGCTTCAAAAAAGATGAATTTTGCTGCCGCTGTAGGCGGACAAGAACATATTGTCGTAAATATGGATAAAATAAAAATAGTATTTCGAAATGATATCGGAAGAAAATAGAGAGAGTAAGGTTTCGTCTCCCAGCGAGGTGATTAACGATATTAAGGAACGCACGATTGTGTATAAAACATATAACACTGAGAGGAAATCATTTGAATTTTTGGAAGAGAGTACAGTGGAAAAGTGCCTCGGGCATATTATGAATGAAGTGAAGTATTTGGCCCGTGGCAAAAAATACGCAACAGTGGAAGCCAGGTTCGAATCCAGCGAGAGAGCAAGGAATCTCTCGACCCAAACCGTAACAAATGGCAAAATAATGTTGTTACCACTTTATCTGGGACGGAGGACGTCCAGGATAAAGATTCAACATATCCACCAGAGGTAGATGTAGACTGTATTATGGCTACACTACTATACAAGAGAGAGGATAAAAAAAACATAATCCAAGTAACGAGGGATGGCCCAACAAACTGGAAAGGGTAGTCCCTTGAGATATTGGTGCAGGCTTCCAGCCTCCACCTAGAAGAACTACCCGAGACCATAAATATTAATGATAAAATCATCCCAATTCACGTTGAAGGACGTAAACCCAGGTGCTTCCATTGCGGAAAGAAGGGGCACCTGAGGTCCAAATGCCCGCAAAAGAAGGAACTAAATATAGAAGTGGAACCACAGGCCGAAGAGGCAGGCACACAACCGGTGACCACAGTGTCAGCATCGACGGCCAAGGTGACAGTCACTAAGTCGGTGGCTGATGCTTCTAAGAATAATAGGTCGATAACCCAACCTGTGTCAACGGCGGCAGGGGAGGCCAATATGCAACCGACCACCAGTGAGATGGCACCGATGGCCTCAGAGGCCGTTCTAAAAACAGTAGCCAACAAGAACCAACAAGTGATCCAGCCAGTAACGATAGAGGCGGCGCCGACAACCATGGAGGTCGTTACGAAGCCGGCGTCCACC
>NW_026367609.1:5711-6035 GCF_001194135.2 Octopus bimaculoides | reverse complement strand
CAACAGGCCAACAATATCGAAGGCCAAGGAAGCCTATATTCAGCCATCAAACACAGAAGTGGCACCATTGGCCACGGAGGCTGGCACGAGGTCGGCGACAACCTCTGAAAACAATGCTCCTCAGAGTAATGTGGAGGAGGCACCCACGAACAAGAAAGCAGCTTCAGCAAAAGAGACGCCAGCAAGCGAAACAAGTGAGAGAGGGTTCAAGGAGGTGGCAAGAAGAAGAAGTAAGAGGAAGGACTGCCCCCCCCCACCTCTGAGCAGGCCCCGAAAAACAAAATGGAGAGAAAAAGATCAACAAACCCATATAAAGGATTAATA
>NW_026367609.1:2461-3385 GCF_001194135.2 Octopus bimaculoides | reverse complement strand
CGATTGAGCCACTGCTGCGGAGACTGGGAAACTTGGGGTAAGACCCGCGTGATCTATGTTACAGAAGGAGTGTTACGGCATATGCGGATGATGTCACCATCATCGTGTCTGACGAAGGGCAGCTACCTTGTGTAGAAAACACCATCAAAGGATACGAGACGGTGGCGGGAGCTAAAATTAACCAGGAAAAGTCTGTCGGCTTGCAACTCGGCACCTGGAGGGGCAAGTCGATGCCTCCCAACAGCGTCGTCGGATGCTGGACGGAGGGCCCGGTTAAAATGCTCGGGATCTGGTTTGGACCGAATCTCCAAGTAGAGAAGAACTGGAACGAAGTGGCGAGCAAGGTGACGGACATAGCCCGGTAGTGGTCCGGGAGGACGTTATCCTTGTTGGGAAGAGCGGAGGTGACACAGGTGTTTATAGCCTCTGTAATAACCTACCGCCTAACCGTCGTGCTTTGTCCTGGTTCGTGGCTAAACAAGATGGAACGGATCCTGTTCCGCATTTTGTGGAAAGGGAAAACGCCACTTGTGAGGCGCTCTGTTTGCTGCCAGAAACCGTTAAAGGGTGGACTAGGAATGCCTTGGTTGTTGATGCGCAGACACGCGCTGAGACTGAGGCATCTCTGGTGTTACCTGGATGGTGAGCAGGTGTGTTCACCGCATTTCAGACACTTGTTCCCGTATTTGGATTCCCTTGTGGAATTAGGCACATGGATCAAGCGTAGACCAAGGAAAGGAGATTGGGAGAGGGAGTGCAGGCAAGCACTCACTCTCTTCTCCCGAGTGAGCAATGCCGGCAGCAGGGCTACCACTGCAGATTTTTATAGAGGGTTGGTAGAGCGCAAGTCTGATGATGTCCTGGGGGTAACTCTGGGCTTCGATGAGGAGCAACTGACCAGCCTGTTTAGAAGAACCTTCGGGC
>NW_026367609.1:0-2451 GCF_001194135.2 Octopus bimaculoides | reverse complement strand
TGGGAAGGGCGGAGGTGACACAGGTGTTTATAGCCTCTGTAATAACCTACTGCCTAACCGTCGTCTCTTGTCCTGGTTCGTGACTAAACAAGACGGAACGGATCCTGTTCCGCTTTTTGTGGAAAGGGAAAACGCCACTTGTGAGGCGCTCTGTTTGCTGCTAGAAACCGTTAAAGGGTGGACTAGGAATGCCTTGGTTGTTGATGCGCAGGCACGCGCTGAGACTAAGGCATCTCTGGTGTTACCTGGATGGTGAGCAGGTGTGGTCACTGCACGTCAGACACTTGTTCCCGAATTTGGATTCCCTTGTGGAATTAGGCACATGGATCAAGTGTAGACCAAGGAAGGGAGATTGGGAGAGGGAGTGCAGGCAAGCACTCACTCTCTTCTCCCGGGTGAGCAATGCCGGCAGCAGGGCTACCACTGCGGATTTTTATAGAGGGTTGGTAGAGCGCAAGTCTGATGATGTCCTGGGGGAAACTCTGGGCTTCGATGAGGAGCAACTGACTAGCCTGTTTAGAAGAACCTTCGGGCCGAGGTATCTGGATAATCACCAGAAATCCTTGGCCTGGTTGTGTTATCGATCGGCCTTACCTGTTCGGGAGAGGCTGCCAAGACACGGTTGTGACATCTCCCCCACGTGCCCGAGGTGCGAGCGTGACAGTGAAACGGTCACGCACGCCTTCGTACACTGCGAGGAGTTAAAAGTATTGATAGCCTATGCCGAACGGCTGTTGTCGGACGTGGAAGGAGTGCGGCTCTCGACTGAGTCCATGATAAAGATTGTACCACCTTCGCAGTTTAACAACGAAAGAAGGTCATCTTTTCTGTGTATAGTGACCTTGCTGAAAGAAACGGTATGGAAGACGCGTGTGCAAGGAAATGAGACAGGCCGCTTCATCTCCGGACAAGGGCTGATAAACTTTTTTAGTTACCTCTTGTCCCAAAAGATTCGTCTATAAAAGCGGAGCCTGTCGCAGAGTGTATTCAATAAAAGGTGGATGTCTGTGGTAAGAAAGATGATTATAAAGGGAGCTGCGCTTGCATAGCCGGTCAAAAGAGACAGGAAAAAAAGATTTAAAAAAAAAAAAAGGAAAAAAAGTGGAAAAAAAAGTAAAATAACCGGCGGTTCAATAAATTGAACCCTGAACATTTTTATCTAATTCATTTTAATAATTTTCCTTCTAATTTTTAACTTTAAAATTTATAATTAATTTTTAAACCCACTCGCATCGTCCAAAGTTTTGCAAGATTTGTGTATGTCTGTCCAAAGTCCTTTGTTTTGTCCCATCTATGTATAACCTATCTGGTTAATAAAGAAAACCTTTGGTTCCAGACCTTTTAAGGTCTAGCCACTGACCACACAAGACACAGCCAGTCCCAGCGACAACGCCAGACGACAATACCAGTCCAACAACATTACGACAACCTCCGTCTTCGTCGCCACCACCATCTTCTTAACGTCGTCAACATCATCACAGTTCAACAAGCGACTCGCCCAGGTTTCAGCACAGCACTGTTCGTGAATTACTTCACTATGGATCAACAGCGAATATACAACCTGCGAGAACTCCTGTACCAAATGACCCAGGCAGTAGCATTACAGCCACAACTTCGTACGACATGTACCGCAACCGGCTCAGCATCATGGCCGCAACTTCTTGATACAGTATTTTAATTACCGTGTACAATTGACTACGGACTGGTATTTCTCATTCTTGTGTCTATGAACATTCATCTAACTTCTCATTGTAGTTTCTTTCACTATTTCCTTCTTCATTGCTATTCTTATGTGTACTTAACACACACGTATACATCCATGTCTATACACACATACACTTTGTTCTCATGACGGCCTGTATACATGACGCACGCACAGATACATATGTTAACCTATCAATAAAACTTCTCTTAAACATTCTACTCGGTTGTGTCTCCCTTTTTCCCACTAGCACATTATATGTATTATTCTTTTTATATTTACTGTATCGACCGTGTGACGTACTAAAGACTCATTCTCGTCACCCTGCACCGCACGGTCGTTATAGTATTTACAGAATACACCGGCTGAAAGGTATTTACAAAAATTTTCATTAGAAATATTCATCTTTGTGAAAGTTACGGGGAAACAAAATTCAGGCATATGAATTATCCCAAACTCTTCTCGTCCACATCCGAAAATAATTTCCACGGTAAATTACTATATAATCCGAATCGACACCATCTGAAACGTGTTTCATAGAAAATTTCATTAAAAAATATCCATTTTTCAGAGTTAAGAGAAAACAACATTGGAGTGGAGGACACACTTGCAGAGTTATGCCATTCCAACTTGTCAAAGCAACCACTCTTTTTGTGGTGGTCACTTTTCGACCCTCGACCGCAAATGCAGCATAAGCCACCTCAAGCCGTTCTCTCATTCTCAGGCGTGCAGAAGCAGCATCTAACGTT
>NW_026367608.1:0-749 GCF_001194135.2 Octopus bimaculoides | reverse complement strand
TATATATATATATATATATATATATACATATATATAGGCACATATATATAGATATACATATATATAGGCACATATATATACATATATATATATGCAAATATATATATGTACATACATATATATGCACATATGTATATTTGCATATATATATACATATATATATATATGCACATATATATGCACATATATATATGCACACATATATATATGATATATAGATATATATATATATACATATGCACACACATGCACACCCACACACATATATATATATCATGCATGCCTCCACACACACACATACATAGTAGGATAGGCAAACACCGAATTAGCGCTCCAACTGGTTAGATTCATAAGATTCAAAAGTCCGACAGAACTGGAGTTAGCTATAAGAAATGAATAACTCGAGCGAGTGATAAGGAGACAAAAGACTGGCGAACAATTATAGATAGAGCAAGAATTCATTTATATGAAAGGTTTAATATACATATTACACGATGGATATATAATTTTACAGCGGTTTCAAATATTCGGCGACAGAGTGATGCTATAATGCAGCAAAGGACTATTTTCATCTTGTAATATGAATATGCATGTATATGTAATATACTATATAAATTTCGGCGAGCTGGCAGAAACGTTAGCGCCCGTGCGAAATGCCTAGCGGTATTTCGTCTGTCATTACGTTCTGAGTTCAAATTAGGCCGAGGTCGACTTTGCCTTTCATCCTTTCGGGGTCGATAAATTAAGTA
>NW_026367607.1:0-457 GCF_001194135.2 Octopus bimaculoides | reverse complement strand
TTCTCTTCTTCTTCTTTTCCTTCTTCATATTCTTCTTATTATCATTATAATTAATAATCAAAAACAGTGAGCTGGCAGAATTATTTGCACATTGGTTAAAATGCTTAATGGCATTTCTTCCAACTCTTTACATTCTGAGTTCAAATTGCACTAAGATCGACTTTATCTTCCATCCTTTTTGTGTTGATAAAGTAAAGTACCAGTCAAGTACTGGGGGTCAATAAAAAGAAAAATTATTATCATTATCATTATTATAATTATGATTATTATTATTATCATTGTTGATGATGCTATTATTATTATTATTATTATTGTTGTTGTTATTAATCCACAAATTCCGCTGAGGTCAACTTTGCCTTTCATTCTTTTCAGGGTTGATGCAATAAATACCGGGGGTCAATGTAATCAGCTTACACCCCTCCCTATCTTTCCCCCTCCCTTACCTCTCCCCCTCCCC
>NW_026367606.1:0-2243 GCF_001194135.2 Octopus bimaculoides | reverse complement strand
GAAAGTGTCTAAAATGTAACACAATAGATTTTTTCATATTTACTGTTTTAATTTTGTACCATTATCTTATATTTAGAAAAAGAAGGAAAACAAGGTGTTCTTGAGAAATTGTGCTCAAATATATTTTATATTCATTTTCTCTTGTTATTTTCTCTTGTTATTACAGATATATTTACTTGAATCTTTCTCATAATCTTACTAAAAGAAAGTGGTATAGGCTACACTTTTGTTCCAGGCATGTACCATCAGTAATTACTCAGGGTAGCCAGCTGGCGACCTTTACGTAGTAAAACACAGAAAAAAAAAGAGAAACACAGGCGTGCAACTGAGTTGTAGGCAGATTTACATTTGCCTTTGTTGTACCAATGAGTTTTTGCAAGGATGATGCAAAAAGTGGAATGAGAAGACAACAGGTGAACAAAAAAGAAAAAAACATTGAGACCTGCACCCCTTTGACTATAGAAGTCATAATTAATCTAGCTGGCATGGTATAATTAACTGGTGAGGAGTTCAAAAGCCTGTGAGACAATAGCTGAATCCAGAGAGAGTAGTGTCTTCTCTTTTCCCTTTTTGCATCAACCTTCTCATTTTTTTCTTGCACTTTCTCATGTATTAGTATCTCAGTTTTCAGATGGAACTATGTGCCCTGAGCCCGCAGATTGCTTGGAGATACAAGGCATGTTGTATAAATCTGCCTAATCTTAATATTTCTATAGCATAAAACTCATGGTAGCTCTTATTTTAAATACTGTGTACTTTAAATGATATTTATCTTTCACTGGATGGAGTTCTTTTCTGTTGACCCTACTTCAATGGAACAATAAACTATATATATATATATATGTGTGTATGTGTGTGTGTGTGTATGTGTGTGCGCGCGCACGTGTGTGTGTGCATCTATGTTTGTGCTTCATTGACTAGACATCAAGTTATAGTTGTAAGTGAATATCACCAGCACAAAAATGGTGTCATTCATTTCCAGTTTTCCATGAAAATATGTCCAGTCATGTGGATATATTACCTTGCTAAGAATCAAGTGAAAGTTGGTGACAGGAAAGGCATCCAACAATAGGAAAACCACCCCCAACAAATTCTATCCAACCCATTCAATAATTGAAAAATGAACAATAAAACAATGAGGTGTAGGGGGAGAACAATGATGATGCTGAGGGGAGAGGTTCTTGTGGGAAGCCAAATACATGCTCAGTTTTAATGGCAAATTATAAAGTATCCCACTTTAGCTTACATCTCTAATGCTGTAGGAAATGTTGAAAAAATGGTGAAATTTTCCTATATTGTTTCTCTGACAAAATTCTCAGACATCTCAGTTCATTCATAATCTTTTCATGTTTTATCTTTCACATTTATATTACTTCAGATCAGTATATAAAGAAACTTATGCTGCCATGCTTTAGCTATCAAAAAAAGAAAAGGCCAACCTAGATATGAAGGAGTCACTTTAAGAAAGAAATAGGAAAATTGACAATGTGCCTTTAAACATGTTAACAAGTTGGATATTTTCACTTTTTGTTTCACCACCACAACCACCACCATCAATACCATACAGCAGGTTTTTTCTCTTTTTTTTTATCGTGGTATACTGACCCCCACTAATACTGATCACTTGATATCTTCTAAGTCGGTTTGAGACAAGTGATATATAGCCTATTTTGGACTATAATGCAGCTTCTATGGCAGGTTTTCAAATCTATGACCTGTACACAAAATCTCTGCACTCTTCCAAACACTTAGCGATTGTGCCTTTTATGTGATACCATAAGATTTTTCTTTTCTTTCTGTTTTATTTTTATCTGGTTTTTTTTTCTCTCTCTTTTGTCATTGACATTGACTGCGATGAAAAATGATATAAAAGATATGTGATAATTTAGTTAATACAATTGTTGACAAGGAGAAGGAGGAACAGATGTAGGGACAATTTTTTTGTAGTGTTACTATGATTAATTCATATCCTGACAACTTACAGGGTCTTTTAGTCTGTAGTTCTTACAATAAATTACAAGTGGTCATGAGAAAGAATCACAAATTTCAGTAGATTTGTAATATCAAATGATGAAGTATATTGGTATTTGTCATGAAAATAAAGAACGATGTACGAAAGAATGCCATTATTTATAGAAATAAATAAAATGAAAAGACTATTATCTTGTGTGTGTGTGTGTGTGTGTATACGAGTCTTACTGACCGAGACCTTTGGAAATGTGCTGTGCGTGAGAAGACCCGGC
>NW_026367605.1:0-426 GCF_001194135.2 Octopus bimaculoides | reverse complement strand
CTCCCTAGGGAATTTTATGCTAGCTTCATCACTTTTATTTATTTATATATCTATTTTTTTTTCTTTGTTTTGAAACGAGATCGAACTTAAGCATTTTATACCGATAGATTTTAGACACTTTTTTTCTGCAACTGGTAAGATTATGTAGGGGGTGCAAATTTTGATCTTGCACCCCCTGTTCCCGGGCCCTTGTGCGTATAGCTATGTGTGTATGTATATGCACATGTAGATGTATATACATGTGTTGTCGTTGGTATTGTTCTTGTTGTTGTTGGTCTTTTATTACTATAGATACTCCTCCTGTGTGTATTCACCTGCATATCTATTTGCTTGTGAGTGCATACGTGGGTGTATGTACGTGTATGTGCATATGTGGGTGTGTATATCTATATATATGTGTATATATATATATATATATATATATAT
>NW_026367604.1:0-424 GCF_001194135.2 Octopus bimaculoides | reverse complement strand
TACACATAAAAGCACACATTAACGTACAGGCATATAGACATACGAACACTCGGAAATACGAACACTCGGAAATACGAACATAGACATACACATTCAAACACACATAGAGACATAAGCACAGACGCACACAGATATACTGGCACACATACACGCACACACACAGACACATACACGCACACACACACATATACGCACATACAGAAGTCTACACTAATCGTCGTCCTCATCAACAACCACGTTCACACACACACACAGACATACATACAGACACACACATACAGACACACACACATAGACACACACACAGACATACATACACACAGACACACACACACACACATGCTTTCGTATAGATGCGCTCATCACACACTTGCGTGACAGACAGGCAAAACACACCCATATAACACATACACACACA
The DNA here is from genome assembly GCF_001194135.2 of Octopus bimaculoides. Taxonomy (NCBI): domain Eukaryota; kingdom Metazoa; phylum Mollusca; class Cephalopoda; order Octopoda; family Octopodidae; genus Octopus; species Octopus bimaculoides. The sequence continues at coordinate 6 of NW_026367604.1, read as the reverse complement.
CACGCG
>NW_026367603.1:365-556 GCF_001194135.2 Octopus bimaculoides | reverse complement strand
TCTCTATATTTATGTAAATGTGTATCTACATAGAGATGTGTATATATGTATATATTAACATACAGATATTTGTACCTGTATGTATATCTCTATACATGTGAGTAGATATAAGGAAGCATGTGTTGTATACATGTGGGTGTATTTTTGTTTTTTCTCTGCATGTGTATATTTGACCTGGTTTACAATATGTA
>NW_026367603.1:0-259 GCF_001194135.2 Octopus bimaculoides | reverse complement strand
GCATGTGTGCATGTATGTGTGCATGTATCCATGCATGTGGGTATGTGTGCATGCATGTATGCAAATGTATGTATGCATGTGTATTTGCATGTATGTATGTGTATGCAAGCAAATGTGTATGTATGTGTGTTTGCCTGTATGTATATATACATGTATATATAAATACAGGCAAACAAGGCAGCGAGATGGCAGAATCGATAGCACGCCGGGTGAAATGCTTAACGGTATTTCGTCTGCCATTACATTCTGAGTTCAAATT
>NW_026367602.1:0-513 GCF_001194135.2 Octopus bimaculoides | reverse complement strand
CACCTTAGCACCATCATGGTGTCTGATGTGGCTTTTTAAACCAGACAATGTTCTGAAAATACACCCACATAGATTGTACCTCTCCAGCTGTTGGTCTTGTCTTTCCCATCGCTTTTTCTGTTTCTAGCAAAACTGGTGCTAACTAGTAACCTTAGTCTCTTTAGCGACATCTATACTTATACCTTGCCAGTAAGCCACCTTCATTATTTATAATTTTCACTTTACCATTTATGTAAATCAGCGTATGATTTCTAGGGTAACTCTTATAAGCAGCCAAGGCGAGCTAGATTAACCTCACGTAAGAGCCACTGACTAGCATTAATCGAATGCCAAATCACTGGCGATCTGAGCATGCCTCGGGTGGTGTAGGGAGCTTGCCTCCCTTGTTTGTCATAAGATAAGTGCTTTTTCGTGGCTAAGGGCTGTTTTGACTTTTATCCCTAGCAATGGAGCTGTGAACCTGTACTCTTACTCATATTAGTGAAGTGTGTGTGTGTATATATACATATATAT
>NW_026367601.1:0-418 GCF_001194135.2 Octopus bimaculoides | reverse complement strand
AAGGAGTCTGGTTGTCACTTCTTCATTATATCCAATTTGTACGTCAAGACGTTTTTCGTTTTACTCTATTTACATTAAAAAATGAATGTTTTATGAAGTGCGTTATTATGCTTATCAGTTATTGATACAGGTGAAATATTTTGTCAGTTTTGTCCATCGGTATATGAGGAAGATTTCAGATCGTGCAGAAATCCTTATAGTGTACAAGAATTTATCTCAATACTTTCAGTTTTATTTGAAATGCTTTTGGCATTTGTAGATTTTAATATATGCATAGTACATACCTATATCATATAATATGACGTCTTCTCATTAGTAATATTTAATAAGATCTAAATTTTGTTAAATGCTGTTGCAAATTATCTCCGCTGAAATAAACTTACTACAGAAGCAGAAAATTATTGATCAAATAACTGGT
>NW_026367600.1:0-209 GCF_001194135.2 Octopus bimaculoides | reverse complement strand
TGTCTTTACGTTCTGAGTTCAAATTCGGCCGAGGTCGACTTTCCCTTTCATCCTTTCGGAAAGACATGAATATGCGGCCGTAATGGATGCAATCAAATTAGGATAAGACGAGTCCCTGCTATCACAGTAGAGGAGATCTTAGGGTTCAGATCTTAATGCAGAAAAAGAACAAGATACATCTAATTTGATTATCCGCAAAAATGCCTCTC
>NW_026367599.1:1638-1925 GCF_001194135.2 Octopus bimaculoides | reverse complement strand
AAGAGGTTTCGCAGAGTAGGTGCTATTTTATACATTTCCAGACATTTCTTTTGATAGCCTATGTGATAGGCTATCAAAAGCTTTTTTATAGTCTACCCATGCTATCGATAAGTTTGTGTGTCGTTTGTGACAATCTTCCAAGATCATCTTATTAAGCAGCTGATCTTTACAACCATAGGACCTACATTTACATCCTTTTTGCTCATTAGGGAATATGTCATTTTCTATTAAAAGACTATAGGTATATTCAGTCAAGACATACGTTAGCATTTTATAAATTTTTGTTA
>NW_026367599.1:0-134 GCF_001194135.2 Octopus bimaculoides | reverse complement strand
CATTATTGCATTTTCATCAGACCTGGGTTGGTCTATAATTATTTCCTCTGCAGTATCTTCTTAAGCTGCAACTTCGTTCCTTTCATCCCTTACTGATTGTTTAATTTGGTCAATCTCTAATTCAGTTAGTAATT
>NW_026367598.1:0-553 GCF_001194135.2 Octopus bimaculoides | reverse complement strand
GCTACAGTCAAATGACTGAAACAAGTAAAAGAAAGGAGTAAAAGAATATTGTTTTTTCTTTTATCTGTTACTTTTTCAGTCATTTGATTGCGACCATGCTGGAGCACCGACTTGAAGGGTTTTAGTCGAATGATTCGACCTTTTTTTTAAATCTGGTATTTATTTTATTGATCTCTATTATATAGTTCGAATTTACAGAAGGCAAAAGACTAAAACAGGTGAAGGAACAACAAGCAGGTGTATTAGTTTAATGCTCTAGAAGAATGGAAAAGTCTTTGACGTTTCGGGCCTAGGCGCTTCAAGAGAAAAGATTAAGAGGAAAAAAAATGGAGAGAGAAGGTAAAAAAAAAAACAGAGAGAGAAAATATGTCTAGGGATCAAGGGTCAACATAATGAAATTCCTGGAAGAAAGCGGCTGAGTGAAAGGGAGATAATAATGGTAACCTGGACGAACTAAGGTGCACAAGTGCGTGTGTGTACATGAGACTGGTGCTTTTATGTGTGTGAGTGTGTATGTGTAAATGGTGGCAAGTGCGTAATAGCTAGCTAGCTA
>NW_026367597.1:0-294 GCF_001194135.2 Octopus bimaculoides | reverse complement strand
CATATATATATTACGCATTTAGTACAAACATACATATATGCATGTGTGCGTGTATATATGTATGTATATATATATAGGAATATATTTTTCTATGTTCGTATATGCGTGTATGTGTGTTTGTAAGTGTGTGTGAGTGTGTCCGAGTCAAACACGCGTGTCGATATTCACATTTTTAGGTTCCCATAAAAGGGACGTAACAGCAATTATATTGTCAATGCACTGTAGCATCCCTGCTCACATTCCTCAACTCTCTCTCTCTCTCTCTCTCTCTCTCTCTCTCACACACACACACAC
>NW_026367596.1:0-563 GCF_001194135.2 Octopus bimaculoides | reverse complement strand
ATTCTTTTATCTGTTTCAGTCGTTTGACTGCAGCCATGCTGGAGCACTGCCTTTTAGTCGAAGAAATTAAACCCAGGTCTTATTCTTTGTAAGCCTAGTACTTAATCTATCGGTCTCTTTTGCCGAACCGCTAGTTTACAAGGGATGTAAACACACCAACATCGGTTGTCAAGTGATGGTGGAGGGACAAACAGAGACACACAAGCATATATATGTATATATATATATATATTATTTTGTTTAAAAGAGTTCCAACACTGTCTGTTTTTTATGTTTTATTTATATTCCTGCAGAACCAATGTGGGGTATAGAATATGGAATATACAATATATAATATAATATATAATATAAAATAAAATAAAAATGGATGGCACCATGAAATAAAGTATTGAATGTAGATGAAATATTGAGTGTTCAATATAAAGGATCAAATATATAAATATAAGTATATAAAGGCGACTCGAGTTTCAGGGCTATTTCCCTACATTCAATACTTTATTTCATGGTGCCATTCATTTTTATTTTACTTTATTTTATATTATATATTGTATATTATATTATAT
>NW_026367595.1:0-1150 GCF_001194135.2 Octopus bimaculoides | reverse complement strand
ACCACTGCCGCCACTACCGTCGCCATCACCATTACGAACTCTTAATTTCTTGAAATTATCTCCCTTTTTTTTTCCGAATGACGTTTATGTATTATGTTTCATTTTCTTCAGTAAAAATTAAAATCTCAGTGAATCGAATTTTTATTTTATTTATTTCTTTAATCGTACATCATCCATACAGTACATCTTTCCTTTACAACTAGAAGAAAAACAACAACGTGACAGAAGCTGAAACCTCCAGTATAGCAACTAAATTCAAATTCAAACCTGCTCTAGAGTGATTATTGTGACTAGAGATAGAGTATGTCTAGTGACGTCATTAGACGTCATGTTTTTCTAGTGACGCGCGCCAAAACAGTGTTCTCACCAATAGAAAACCAATTATAAGCGCTTTGCTTATAATTAACAACTCATCTTAATAGTTAGTGCTATTTTTAAAACATGCAAAGGTGTCATAGGGCGCTGAAGTAGCAAACACCACCTCAAGATATTGGTTCCAAATTTTGGCAAAGTTCAGCAATAACGGGGGTGGGGAGGTGGTAAGACGATTACATCGACCCCAGTACTCAACTGGTACTTATTTTATCGACCCCCGAAAGGATGAAAGGCATAGTCAAACGCAGCAGCATTTGAACTCAGAACGTAAGGACGGACGGACGAAATGCCGCAAAGCATTTTGTCCGGCGTCCTAACGATTCCGTTTACCCAATGTCTTTCATAGAGTGTGTATCTATCCGAGGCTTGAGTAAAAGACACTCAAAATGTCATGGCGTGTAATTGAATCTATACTCACGTGGTTGTCAATCAATGTGGTCGTCAATCAAACTTATTAATCATATGGTAACCACACACACACACACACACACACACACGCACACACACACACACACACAGAGTTAGATATAGAGATATATGTATATATAAATGCTCTTATTCTTTCACTCGTTTCAGTCATGTGACTGCGACCATGCTAGAGCACGGCCTTGGAGGTTCTTAGTCGCGTAAATCGCCCCAGACCTTATTATTTTTAAGCCTAGTACTTATTCTATCAGTATCTTTTGTCGAACCGTTAAGTTACGGGAACGTAAACACACCAACACCGCGTGTCAAGCGGTGATGGGGACAAGCCCAGACACAATGATACACACAC
>NW_026367594.1:0-567 GCF_001194135.2 Octopus bimaculoides | reverse complement strand
TACATATATACACACGCCGTTTCATATACTTGTCCCATCAAATGAAGATAATGAGAACACATCTGAATACATGAAAGAAGAGAAATTATACTCCGGCAATTGGATTGGATGGAACTAATAACTGTTATGTAAAAATTTTTAAAAAAATAATAACCTTGGAAATGCAAATCAACAAGCAGGACCCCACTCAACAATAAATATATACGGATTTAGACCAATAAACAAACGGATTAATGTTTTCCTAAATATATAAATGTAACATCAGACACTGTCTTTGTGCTAACTTACAAATCGTTAACAATCATTGGAGTGACACATAGACACACATATACACAAACACATACCAATCTACTGAGACGTTTATACTTGGATATAGACGACACGAGGTGTATTAACGGGACGTGTTTGATTTCCTTCAACTTGCATGAAAAATATGAGGGTGGCACCTACGTATCTTAGCTGATCTACTGAGTGTAAATATAGTATGTGCGCGTGTGTGTGTTTGTGTATGCGCGCGGGTAAATATCTATATTTATAAATGTACAAATGCATATATCTTCATATATA
>NW_026367593.1:0-520 GCF_001194135.2 Octopus bimaculoides | reverse complement strand
GTTTTTTCAACTTTATATTTTCTGACGCGACTCTATCTTCTTCTCTATCACTTTTTCCCCCCTCTCGTTCTTCCTCTGTTACTAGTACGTATCTCTCTTTACCCATCTCGTTCTTCCTTCTGTTACTACTATATCTCTCTCTTTCCCCTCTCGTTCTTCCTTCTGTCACTACTATATTTCTCTCTTCCTCTCTTTCTCTCGTTGCTCACCTATTCTTCTGCTTCCTCCCCTTGTTTCTCCCTCTACCACTCTCTCTCTTCCTTACCCCTCCCTGGTCACATGCTTCCGGTCACTATTCCTTTTCTTCCTTGTCTATCGCCGAGCAAACACGCGAACTTACTTCGTCCCGCTTTCAGTTCGTGCCTAACAGCGTTCATATACACATAATTTTTCACGTCTGGCTGCATAGCCTTCTCCGTTTGTTTTCCTGTCTTGTTTTCTTTCCCGTTTGTTTTCCTGTCTTCTTTTTTGTCCGCCACTACATTCCTCCATGACACAAGTTTAATTTGTGTATACAAAT
>NW_026367592.1:1364-2226 GCF_001194135.2 Octopus bimaculoides | reverse complement strand
TATATATGCATGTATGTATGTGTGTATATTTTATCTAAACAATATGGGTGGCTTATTAGCAATTTGACAACCTAAAGGCAAATTTATAGATGTCACTAAAGTGTCAGAGAGTACTACAAAGTACCAGCATTGCTAGAAATAATAGTCAAAACAACTCAATAGCCACAGAAGCACAATCTTAATGACTGACAAGGGAGACAATCTCCCTAGCGGACACAGCCAGACCAGTGGGGATTTCGAATTTTGATGCTAAATCTTCTTAATTCTCATCAGTGGTTCTTAAGAACTCCTGCTATAGAGGAAACACACACATGCTAACATACACACAGGCATATATACACACATATATATTTTTATATATTACATTTTTAATCTTCCAACTTTCTTTTGCTGTGTTTTGTTTAGGTCACACATACAGGGTGGTCCAAAAGTCCTTTTAGTCTTAATATAGATTGGCTAACAATGGAGGTCAGTTGAGGTCAGTCAAACTTTTTAATGCATGCCTCGTTTCCCCCCCCTCTCCATTCCTCCCTCATATTGCCCACCTACACCCCTACCTCAAGCTTCAACCACCTCTCCTCTGTATTAATTAAACCCCCCCCCCCAATATTTATGTATGCATGTATGTAAGTACATATGTATTTATGTATGTATGTGTGTGTATGTGCTTTAGTTGTTGTATTCCTCATCCATACCATATTCATTTCTACTCTAGGAACAAGGCCCGAAATTTTTGGGGAAGGGGCCAGTCGATTAGATCAACCCCAGTACACAACTGGTACTTATCAACCCCGAAAGTGTGAAAGGCACAGTCGACCTCAGCGAAATTTGAACTCAGAACATAAAGACAGACGAAATATCA
>NW_026367592.1:372-1186 GCF_001194135.2 Octopus bimaculoides | reverse complement strand
GATGTAATCGACTTAATCCCTTTGTCTGTCCTTGTTTGTCCCCTCTATGTTTAGCCCCTTGTGGGCAATAAAGACATGTATGTATGTATGTATGTATGTGTGTGTATGTGCTTTAGTTGTTGTATTCCTCATCCATACCATATTCATTTCTACTCTAGGAACAAGGCCCGAAATTTTTGGGGAAGGGGCCAGTCGATTAGATCAACCCCAGTACACAACTGGTACTTATCAACCCCGAAAGTGTGAAAGGCACAGTCGACCTCAGCGAAATTTGAACTCAGAACATAAAGACAGACGAAATATCACTAAGCATTTTGCTCTGCGTGCTAACAATTCTACCATCTCACCACCATATACCATTATTATTGTATATATATATATAATGAATATATCTGTTTCTTTTACATCTGTTTTCCCATGCTAGCAAAGGCTTGACAGATAAAGTAGTGAGGTATTATTTTACAGCTGGATGCCATTCTTGTCAATAAAACCTAAAGTGTTTTTCATGTAAGAGATCCTTTCTTTCACGCGTCTTCTTCTTCGCAGGCGCGAAGCCGAGAGGAAGGTTTGTTGACAGACGAACTGGCAACAACAACAACAACAACAACAATGACATTCCTTGTAAATAGTGACTTTTGTAGAGTGCAAATACAAACAAACATATGGACACACACATACAAACACATAAGTTTATATATATATATATATATATGTATGTATATATATACACACACATACACATACACAAACACATAAGTATTTATATATATGTATATATATATATATATATATATATATATATATATATATATAT
>NW_026367592.1:0-203 GCF_001194135.2 Octopus bimaculoides | reverse complement strand
AAAAAAAAAAAAATTAACACCAAATATACAGTGCGTGTGTTTTTATTGGCTAAACTGGCAATATGACCATCCCCAAGTACAACAACATATATATATATATATATACATATACATACAGACACATACACACATACACAAACACATAAGCATTTAAATATATTACTCTTTTACTCTTTTACTTGTTTCAGTCATTTGACTGCGGC
>NW_026367591.1:0-248 GCF_001194135.2 Octopus bimaculoides | reverse complement strand
ACGTACGTACGTACGTACATTCGTTCGTTTGTTCGTTCATTCGTACGTACGTACATACGTACATACGTACGTTGGTTCATTCGATCGATAGTACGTACGTACGTTCGTTCGTTCGTACGTACATACGTTTGTTCATTAATTCGTTCGTTTGATGGCTCGTTCGTTCTGTCGTTCACTCGTTCGTTCTTTCGTTAATTCTTTCGTTCGTCCTTTCGTTCTTTCGTACGTACGCACTTACGTTCGATCTT
>NW_026367590.1:0-1140 GCF_001194135.2 Octopus bimaculoides | reverse complement strand
GCCGTTTATTGGTCCTGCGAAATCCACGTGCTCTCTAGACCATGCTGAGTACGTTTTTGCCACGGCTGCATCTGCAATGGGAAAGCTTTTCCTGCCATAGCCCATCCCCTACATTGTTTTAAGAGTTTCTTAATTTGTTGTCCATATTCGGAGAATACACGTAACTCCTCGTGAGGCATTTCATCTTGGCAATCCCCGGATGTCTTACATGGAAGTCTTTCAGTATTCTGTTTTGCAGTGCTTCAGGTATTACCACACTTTGTATATATAATAAATACATCATCACTTACTGAATAATGATTTGAACCTGCGCTCCGCTCATTCATATTAATTTTCGGTTTACTTTCCAATAGTATTTTTAAACTTGTTTATGAACATATCTTTTAACGATTTTAATTCAATTTCTTCAGCACGATATGTTCTTCCATTCCATTTCTAGTTTTAATGATGCAATCACCTTTTCTCTTTATAATAGGCACGAAGGCCTCATTTACAAAGAAGGGGGACATTACAAGGACAGACAACACAAAACGTGGGGTACATAGATCGAATTATGAGATGAAATGAGTAACTTACAATACGATGATGGAATGGCTTACAAGTCCCCCAAAGCTCGCAGTTTCATTTCACAGTTTTCTTATACAGTTCTTATTCTTTCCTTATTATGTATGGTTTCAGCTCCTCCACCGTTACGACGCTTGGCAAAGTGTTGTAGCCCATATATAACCCACTTAGTTGGAAATTAAATCTTTTCATTTCTCGCAGCTTCTTCGCTATCCATTCTTCCACCAATATTGCTTTTGTTTTATCGGGAAACGTTCCGCGTACTAATTTCAGTCGCACCAATCCTTTTATCTTAGCTATCGTTTTTTCCGTTTCTACACCCTTACTGTAGAAAAGTATTGTTCTAATATTTTAAAAATCTACCTTTCCGATTATCCTTCCTTTCCCTTCGCCTTTTCCTTCTGTTCCCTCAACACAGTCCACCAGTTTAGTCTCATCTTGTGTCTTGTCAACAGTTTTTCTTGCTTTGTATCTTGGGTTTCAAACTTAGTTACGTTCTGTTCCTCGCTATCATTTCCGTCTTTCATAGTTACGTTCTGTTCCTCGCTATCATTTCCGTCTTTCTTAGTTACGTTC
>NW_026367589.1:0-368 GCF_001194135.2 Octopus bimaculoides | reverse complement strand
CTATCTATCTATCTATCTATCCTTCCTTCATCCTCCGCCTCTTTTTCTCTCAAACTCTTTCTTTCCGTCTCTTGTTGGTCTAGGAAGTGACGTCTGGAAAGAAGTCATATTTATTTGAGAGAAAATTCCGATCCAGTAAGGAGGAGTATTTTATTTAATAAATGAAAATCAGATCGGAAACTGGTAGTTGCTCTGTTTTTTAAACCATTAAACATTCCTATCTATATTCCATTGTAAAAGAATGTTGTTTATTATATGACTGCTCATCATACGTTTCCTATGCATGCTCATATACGTACACACACACACGTACACACAGACCCGCACACACATACACACACCAATATATATATATATATATATATATA
>NW_026367588.1:0-382 GCF_001194135.2 Octopus bimaculoides | reverse complement strand
ATATACATGTGCTACCATGAGCAAGTGTCTTCTACTGTAGCCTAGTCCGATTAATTCAACGAGATACTCGCAGGGCCTGAAGAGCACTTGGCTCACAGAAAGGAAAACTACCTTAATTCCCAAATCTACTGGAACGGCAAACTCACAAAACCACAGACTTGGGTCGATCTAATCGATTTTGGGCCTTATGCCTAGAGTAGAAAAGAATATCTGTTTCAAAACAAAACGGCAAACTGGTGGCAGAAACGTTAGTACGCCGGGCGAAATGCTTAGCGGTATTTCGTCTGTCTTTACGTTCTGAGTTCAAATTCCGCTGAGGTAGACTTTTCTGTTCATACTTTCGTGGTCGATAAATTAAGTACTAGTTACGTACTGGGGTCAA
>NW_026367587.1:0-516 GCF_001194135.2 Octopus bimaculoides | reverse complement strand
ATTGTTCATGACCCTACCTGCGTTTTCGTCAACTTTTTCTCTCAGAGGCATCCACGTATAACTGTAAAAATCGATAAACTTTTACCAATTTTGAAGTTTGTTGACATGGCGAAGTCAAATCTGTGCATACGCGCGTGAAGGAGAGTGAGAGAGAGAGAGAGAAAGAAATTGTGTGTTTGTGACAGGGGGAGATACAGAGTGTTTGGTAGCGTCTAGCAAAAAAAAAAATGAAAATGTGGGTAAGGCAGACAGAAATCAAAGCAAATTTTTCTAAGCAAGACAGAGTTTACTTTGCTAGCCTCTAACAAAAAAAACAAAACAAAAAAAAACAAAAGAACGAAAAAGTGGAAGAGGGAGGTAGAAAGCGTATTAGGAATGAAAATGTAGGTAAGGAAGGCAGAGGAAATGTAAAATGTAAAATGCATTTCTTTTTCTTAAACATGAGATATAATTTAAAATATACGACGTTTTTGAAAGACACTATATTCTATAATGAGATTATATATACTTTCTCAC
>NW_026367586.1:0-404 GCF_001194135.2 Octopus bimaculoides | reverse complement strand
ACCAAGATAGCTGGTTTCACATATGGATTTCCTGGTGCAGGCTGGAACATAACAAGTCTTGTCCAGGTTAATGCCAAGTCCAAATGCCTTGCAAGAAACAGAAATGCAATTCATGAGTATTTGCCTGTCATCCACTGTATGAGTGATTAAGTCACAGTCATCTGCATAAAGGAGGTCACGAATAATTGACTGGAGAACCTTTGAATTGGCAGCAAATCGGCGAAGATTAAAGAGGCGTCCAGAAGATCGATATCTGACATAAATTCCCAGAGAGATAACCTTAGCAAAAGCAGGAGTAAAAGCAGCAGCAAAATACAAAGAAAAGAGAGTTGGAGCAAGGATGTCACCCTGCTTGACGCCATTTTCTACAGGAATGGGTTCCGCCATGCCACCACCAACATTGA
>NW_026367585.1:0-1038 GCF_001194135.2 Octopus bimaculoides | reverse complement strand
ATATATATATATATATGTTTATATTAATATGTACATGTATATATATATAATATACATAGATATATGTATGTATGTATGTGCATATATATATATATAAATATATATATATATGCACACATACATACAAGCGTATAAATACACACGAACATATATTTGCTTGTATTCATGTTCAATATATATATGTCTGTACTAGGCATGCAAATTTTTTTTGTCTCTCTGCTTAAATGTATGTATGCATACATACTTACATATATACATGCATATATACACTCTCACATGTACGTGCAGACATACACACACATAATATTACCGTTCGGTATTCATACTACTTTCGTCGTTAACATGTGTATATATACATACATGCATATATATATATATATTTATATATACATACACATGTATATCTATATGTGTATATACATATATTTATATATATGCATGTATATAATGCATACATATATATAATATATATATATGCATATATTATAACCAATGTTTTCTTTATATTCCAACGTTTACCATAAACATGAAATTTACAAAGTAAATTTTAAGCTGACAATATTTAAATACAATACAAATGATTGTAATAATATTACTTATTATTTAAAATTAAATAATATAGATTGTAATAAGACGTTGTAATTATTACTAACGTTACTTTAATAACTATCATTAATATACATTATTCGTTTACATCTGCGCACCAAATATATGTATTATGGTCTCATATCGATCGTGTGTATATATATATTCGAGAGGAACCTTTGTGTTAATGGAATATACTAAAATATACTGGTGTATATTAGTGCCTGATAGAACTTTTTCAGTGAAATATTTGGTGAGAAAACATCAGATTCGTCTAGTATTAGGAGCAATGTGGAGCTAAGGCCCATAGCGAATCGGAGATTACGGGAGAGATTACATGGACCATATTGGAAATCGAAATAGCGCTCGGTGTCACTGTCAAAATACAGTTAGTTTGTCAGATTCTGTGTGTATGTTTGTGTGTGTGTGTGTGTGTGTGTGTGTGTGAGTGTG
>NW_026367584.1:0-328 GCF_001194135.2 Octopus bimaculoides | reverse complement strand
AATTTCTTGTCAATAGTGAAAGAGCTGGTTTCTAACCTAGATCTAAGGTTCCTTCACTGGAATTTCAACAACATCATCAGGATACTTTTGCATGTGTATGTGTATATGTGCAATATTTAAAATCAATGCATGTGCAGATTTGTGTGTTTTGTTTTATGTAAGTATTCTTACATTAAACTGTGCCCATGCTGGAGCACTGTTTTGAAGAGTTTTAGTAGAAATTGACCTCAGGATTTATTTTTTAAAGCCCAGTACTTATTCTATCGGTGTCTTTTGCCGAACTGCTAAGTTATGGGGACATAAACACACCAACACTGGTTGTCAAGTG
>NW_026367583.1:0-630 GCF_001194135.2 Octopus bimaculoides | reverse complement strand
ATGATGATGATGATGATGATGATATAAACGTACTTGGAAATGGATGCGTCACATTCAATTAAATAATAAATAATAAATAATATATTATATATATATGTATATATATATAGATATAGATATAGATGCATGTATGAGTACAGGACGTCACCAATGGTGCAAATAACATGAAATACATAAATAAATGAGGGGAAAATGAGTGAAATATGTAAACAACCAGAAAAATGGAAAACGGAGCAAATACGTATTTCATGTTATTTGTATTATTGGCGATGTCTTGTGCCCATATATATATATATATATATATATATATATATTATGTATTATATGTTATATATTATTTATTATTATATATCAAGTGTTTTATAGGTGTGAAACCTATGGTCACTCTCTGACCAACCAAATAGTCAACTTACTAGAAAAAGAAATATATTACTGGTCTAATGTCTCAAAGTGTGATTCTTTTACAGATATGTAGACTATGGACGATATATACGTGTGTGTGTGTGTGTGTTTTCTGTGTATGTGTGTGTATGTTTGTGTGTGTGTGTATGTGTGTGTGCGTGTGTGTATGTGCACGCAGTGACACTCAAACACATAAACGTACACACATGCACATATAGACACACACAA
>NW_026367582.1:1022-1369 GCF_001194135.2 Octopus bimaculoides | reverse complement strand
TATATATACATATATATACACATATATATACACATATATACATACACATACATATATACACATACATATATACATCCATACACACATATATACATACATATTTATATACATCTATACACACATGAAATATACATACATATATATATACATATTTACATATATATATATACATACATATACATGTATATTTATATACACATTTATACATGTATATTTATATACACGTATATATATGTATATATATACATATATAAATGCATATATACATGTTTATAGACATATGCATATATGCATATGCATACATATATGTATATATACATATACATACATATATGTATATATACATA
>NW_026367582.1:411-1012 GCF_001194135.2 Octopus bimaculoides | reverse complement strand
TACATATACATACATATATGTATATATACATATACATACATATATGTATAAATAATTATGCATACATATATGTATAAATGCATGTTTACATGTATACATACATATTTACATATATATATATATATGTATATATACGTATTTACATATATGTATATATATATATATATTTACATATATATGTATATACATATTCAAATATATATGTGCATATACATATTTACAAATATATATATACATATCATCATCATCGTTTAACGAGCACTTTCCATGCTAGCATGGATGTTTATATACATATGTATATATATATACACGTATGTATATGTATATACATATGTATATATGCATATGCATACGTATATGTATATATACATATTTACATATATATATATATGTACATATTTACATATGTCTATGTATATATACATATTTACATATATATGTGCATACACATATTTACATATATGTATGTGTATATACATATGCATACATCTATATATATATGTATATATATATATATATGTACATATGTATACATCTATATATATACATATGTATACATCAATATATATATCTATACATCTATATATATATATATATATAT
>NW_026367582.1:0-401 GCF_001194135.2 Octopus bimaculoides | reverse complement strand
ATATATATATATATATATATACATATGTAAACATGTATATATACATATGCATACATGTATATAGATATATATATATGTATATATACGTATGTATATATTCACATGTAGAGATATATGTATATATACATACATATAGATACATATATATACATATAAATACATATATATGTATATATCCATATGTATACATACATATATGTATATATACATACATATTTATGCATATGTAAATATCGATCTTATCCTTATTTATATAAATATATACATATGCATACATAAATGTGTATATACGTATGTATACATATATATGCATACATAAGTATATATACATATATATATATGTATATATTTATGCATACATATATATGTATACATATATGTATATATACATGTATATATAA
>NW_026367580.1:0-348 GCF_001194135.2 Octopus bimaculoides | reverse complement strand
ATATATATATATTTATATATTTATATATATTTATTTATATATATATATATCTTTTTTATTCTTTTACTTGTTTCAGTCATTTGACTGCAGCCATGCTGGACCACTGCCTTTAGTCGAACAAATCGAAACTAGGACCTATTCTTTGTAAGCCTAGTACTTATTCTATCGGTTTCTTTTGCGAAACTGCTAAGTTACGGGGACGTAGACACACCAACATCGGTTGTCAAGCCATGGAGGGTCCTATACAGACACAAATACATACATAGATATATGTGTGTGTGTGTATACATATATATATATTATATATATGTATGTATACATATATATATATTTTATGTATATATATAT
>NW_026367579.1:0-218 GCF_001194135.2 Octopus bimaculoides | reverse complement strand
CACACGCACACACACACCCACTCACACACCCACACCCACACACACACACACATACACATATATACCTATACATACATACACACACACATATATATCTCTCTCTATATATTTTTAATATATAACCATATACACGCAAACACATATATACATACACATGTGCATGTATATACACATACACACATACATATACATACATATACACCCACATATAAACGCAC
>NW_026367578.1:752-1726 GCF_001194135.2 Octopus bimaculoides | reverse complement strand
TGTGTGTGTGTGTGTGTGTGTGCGTGTGCGTGCGTGCGTGGCGAGCAAATATATACTAAGGAAGATCAATGACGACATAAGGAGAGCCTCCAACCTCTACCTATGGTGCAACACCAACGAGGCGATTTCATGGTTTCATACCAACCAGGAGAGCGGTAGAGCAAGGTTCAGCCAACGTGACATTTTTACTCACCTATATCGAAAGGGTTACTGTACAAGGCACTTTTCTTTGCTAGGGGCTTCACTGATATTAGCGATAGATACATATAAGTCATCATGCATGCCAAGAAGAAGGTGCAGTTTAATAAAGGTTCAACCTGGGTCAAACAATCCGGCCCAGAGGGTTCCTTTGATGTAGCGATGGGACTTAAGACGGCGCCGACATTTCTGACCTCATTTGACAATACATCCTGGACACCTTAAGGAAGAGGTTCCCTTCAGACCTCTTTGATTTCTACAGAGGTGACGCTCTGGCCATCTCTAGAGGAGCCAACGGCACACCCTTGATAGACTTAGAAAGGATCCAATTAGCACTCTAGGCTCCATGGGACTCAAAATAACAATTGAGACCAACCTCACCATCGAAAACTTCCTAGAGGACACGCTAGGCCGCAAACCAAACGAGAGGCTGTCCTACAACAACACAGCCTCCTGCCACCTGCCTATCGTGTTCAGGAATCCAATGCAAAATGTCAGCAAGAGGATCTCGAACCTGTCCTTGAATCAAGAATCTTTTGATGTTGCTATCCCATTACAACGAGGCCTTGGCGAGCAGAGGCCGGTTGCTCATGCAAGGAGTACAATGACTTCTCAGTAGGTGGTGGGAATGTGAGGCTGAGAGAATCATATATGAGGCTCTAGTGGTATCCAGTCCTAACAAGCAAAGTAATAACAGCAACGGCTCATCCAGCAACATCAACAACAACAATGACAACGACAGAGGTAGCAACACTTTAAGCAGCAGAAACACCAGC
>NW_026367578.1:463-718 GCF_001194135.2 Octopus bimaculoides | reverse complement strand
CCAGGGCTACGGCCGGAGATGACGACCACACCAGCACCAGCAACACCAGCGGAGCTACCAGTCCCACGCCCAGAGTTAAGAACGACAGCATCCATGACACCATCGGCAACAGCAACAGTAACACCAGCACTGACAACAACGACCGCAGCACCAGAGCTAGGACCGGATATGACGACCACACTAGCACCAGCAACACCAGCGGAGCTACCAGTCCGACGCCCAGAGTTAACAACGACAGCATCCATGACACCATCA
>NW_026367578.1:0-452 GCF_001194135.2 Octopus bimaculoides | reverse complement strand
CAGCAACACCAGCGGAGCTACCAGTCCCACGCCGAGAGTTAACAACGACAGCATCCATGACACCATCGGCAACAGCAGCAGTAACACCAGCACTGACAACAACGACCGCAGCACCAGCGCTACGGCCGGAGATGACGACCACACCAGCACCAGCAACACCAGCGGAGCTACCAGTCCGACGCCCAGAGTTAACAACGACAGCATCCATGACACCATCAGCAACAGCAGCAGTAATACCAGCTGTACCGCCGGGGATGATTACTACAACAGCAACAACTACGACGACATCGCCGGACCCACGTCCTGTAATAACAGCAGCGATGACAGTTTCCACAACAGCAGCGGCAACAAAAACTTCAAGCCCGGAGTGAACGGAAGAAACGCGAGCGGCGAGAACACAACCAGCACTCGAGTTCGGGAATACATCAGTTCGGCCGAAATTGCCTTTAAGC
>NW_026367577.1:0-220 GCF_001194135.2 Octopus bimaculoides | reverse complement strand
CATCATCATTGTCGTCGTCATTGTCGTCATCATCATTGTCATTGTCATCATTGTCATTGTCATCATCATTGTCGTCATTGTCATCATCATCATTGTTGTCGTTGTTATTATTGCCATTGTTGTTGTCATCATCATCGTCATTGTCGGCGTCATCATTGTCATCATCATCATCATTGTCGTCATCATCATTGTCATTGTCATCACTGTCATTGTCTTTATT
>NW_026367576.1:0-373 GCF_001194135.2 Octopus bimaculoides | reverse complement strand
TCCGCTTTCCAGCCTGCGTCTTCACATTTCTCGAGGAGGTTTACATAACATGTGTGTATGCATGTGTGTAAGCATGTATGTGTATATAGGTTACATTTGTTATATCATACCTTGATACTGAGTGGACTGAGGTCCCCTGTTCGCAACACCTGATATTAAATTAAACGGTTTTCTGTAGATGCTGTTATTGCTAAGTATATAAACAGATTGCCTGCTTGTTTCTCTTAGATTCGCCAAATTGATGTAGAAGCTTATGATGAGAATCCAGTAAAATTCAAATATTGATATGCGTACACCCCCCACAGATATATGTGTGTGTGTGTGTGTGTGTGTATGTTTGTGTGTGTGAGTGTATGTGTGTGTATGTGTGTGT
>NW_026367575.1:0-590 GCF_001194135.2 Octopus bimaculoides | reverse complement strand
CGCTGCCCTAACCACTGGGCCATTGCGCCTCCACTAAAGTATAAAGTAACGTAGTGTATAAAGTATAAAGTAAAGTATGAGGTAAAGTATAAAGTGAAGTAAAGTATAAAGTATAAAGTAAAGTGTAAAGTGAAGTATAAAGTAAATCTGTGGGATGAAACGTAAAATTTTCAGCTATAAATTACTTGGTGTACTTCTCTTTTGAATATTCCCATCTGTTGTCTCTGGAAAGAATTACAGAAAACATAGAATTTTATGTGATGACTTTCATGCAAGTGCATTAGTATTGGTTTTCAATGTGTTTTCGCTCTTTGTTCATTGTTAAATTCTTTACTGCACCATATCAAGTTAGTTTGGTAATGACCATAATGGAGGGTTGGTAGTCTACTGCTTCAAGAACCCTTGTCTTCATCAGAAAGAAGAAAAAGACAAGTGCTGTTGGTTTATTTGTAGGCCGTGAATGAATAAAAGAATTGCAGTGAAAGAGAGAAGTGGAAGATGTGATATGTACAGACAGTTAGTACCATATATATATATAAAGTATATATAAAAACAAATAGTAAATGAGTATATGCATATATACGTACAGG
>NW_026367574.1:0-385 GCF_001194135.2 Octopus bimaculoides | reverse complement strand
TTTCCAGTGAAATTCTTCACTGATATTGAAAAGGTGAAAACAAGCAATGGAACTTGGAAACGTTGGAACCACTCGTACAACAGATACATCAGGTTTTGTCATGACAACTTTCTCTGTCATGGTCAATGCGATGATCACAACCTACACACTTCCCTTTCAAGCACTGTTGTAAACAACGGAAGTGAGGTAGAACGCTAAAACGTAGTATGCGTGCACTCCAGCGTTCAAAGTGAATCATTGCCAAGCAGCTTCACACTGCGTGTGTTAGCTTCGTTACTATGGCAACAGTCCGCATACGTATTGATAAGACCTCGTATATATAAATCCTGGGTTTGCCAGGTTTGCCAGGTTTTTGTCTCTCTCACCAAGGTCATCAGCTGTCGAA
>NW_026367573.1:0-794 GCF_001194135.2 Octopus bimaculoides | reverse complement strand
GTCCGGAAAATCTACAAATATCTTTATACCTTTCTTATATTTCTAAGCATTTTTATTGCTGAATTTCTTTTACCATTTTGCACCAAGGATAATAATACATTTATGGAACTGTTCATATATCCTCTTTCACGAACCAGTGTTTTTGGCGATATTAGCTTAATGCTTCATTATCTAATATGCACCATGAAACTTATACCTATTTTCACATTATTACCAATTCACAATTTCTTTATAAACACTTTAGAAACTGAATTCAATTTAGTAAGCAGTGGGATAATAAATAACATTGAAAACAAAAGCATACCTGATGAGAACACAGGTAAAGAACTTACCATCCTTTTCGATAATTTTCAAGAACTCTGTATTCTACTGGATCTGACGAATGAATTATTCCAGGATTATACTGGATATTTTGTATTTTCATTCGTATCGACTATCTGTTACCTTATATTTGGTTACATTGAAGGATACATGTATCATATAGATAGTACTTACTTGACGATTTTAGCATGCCTGTTTACAGGGTTGTATATATATTTACTTCGAAAAGGAATAAAATTGCATGATTCAGTAAGTAAGAAATATATATTGAATTATTTGTCATAAATATTAGATGCTTGATAATTCGAAGCTTATTTTCTTCCCCACACTAACTTAATCGAACGACAACTAAATTTGACACACTGAAAACAGGTGCCCACTCACACACACATACGTATATATGCGTTGATTGACGCAACCGTAGGAAGTTATTTCATTTGATAAAACAAACCTATTAGCAATAATGATATATA
>NW_026367571.1:0-256 GCF_001194135.2 Octopus bimaculoides | reverse complement strand
GGGGGAAGAGATGTAAGTCTGCATGTGCTAAATCTAGCAAATAGGGTGGGCGCAAAAGCGATAGTATGTTGTTTTTGGCGAGGACCTCACAAGTGAGGAGAGCACGGTGTCAGGGTGCATTGTCGTGGTGAAGAACCCAATTCTTCGTGCTATACAGATCCGGTCGCTTTCGCCGGATGTCCTCCCTCAAACGCTTCAAAACGTCATTGATTGTCCTCCGACGATCCTCATGCACAAACTGATGAATTTTCTCCAC
>NW_026367570.1:0-1813 GCF_001194135.2 Octopus bimaculoides | reverse complement strand
GGCACATGTCTGTGCCTCCCCGACTATACCATTCGCGACACGCGCCAACCATTTCGCTAAGACCTTCGCCAAAATCTTCACTTCTGAGTTTAACAGAGTGATGGGCCTGAAATTTTTTACAACGTCCCCCTTGTCTGGGTCCTTTCTGACCAACGTCACTACTCTCCGGCGCACAGATAAACCCTTTCTGTTGCCAGTTCGCGTAAGCGTCAGCCAGTAGATGCTCGAACAAGTCTGGCTTACATTTATACAGCTCATACGGAAGGCCATCAAGTCCCGGCGACCTACCCGCTTTACAGTCGGCCAAAGCCTCCATCACCTCCGTCACCTCCACATGTCTCTCATTAGCTCAGTATCTTTAGTGTATACGGCTATTATGCATTTTTCCTGGTTTTCTCTTCTGGCAGTCTTTTTTGGTCGTTGTTCTGTAGTAGTCACTGCTCTCAGTTGAGTTGCCGATTGTATTTTTCTTTTGTTTGTTGCTTTCTTCTCATATTTTTCTTCTTTTTCTTCTTCCTCTTTTTCTTCTTTCTTCTCTTCTCCCACTTCCTCATCTTCCTTGCAGTTCCTTCGAATGTGGCCTAATTGGCCGCATAAAAAACATTGGGGTTTTCAGCCTTCAACAAACACCACGAGGGTCTCCTCCCCTATCTCAACTGTCTCGGGAATTACTTCAATTATTTTAGGGTCAGCCTGGATGAGCAGACTAACTGTTTTACCAGTCCAGTTAGCGTTTTCGCTAGCGGCAGCCTGGAGGAGAGTAATTTTCTCTTCCTGCTTGATTAGGACTGCCGCCACCAACCACATAGGATCCACTTCCGGTGGGACCCTTGTGATTTTAATTCTGGACGTTCTCATTCCCATATAGGCAGGGATGAGTGCCACGTCGTCCGTTTTCAGTGTTTCTACTGAGAGTTCTTGTGCAATTTCTTTGTTGGTAAACCTTACTTCCACCGTACCAAATTTCCTGCCTCTTGTCAGATAAACTACGTCACTCCAGATTGGCTTCAAGCACTTCTCTTCTGTAATTCTCTCAATTTTTCTTTTTTGCAAACAGTAAGTTTTAAATATTATTGTTTTCTGTTTTTCTTCTAGCAGTAATTTCTCCTGTGGTTGTATTTTAACCACGTTACCGTTTATTTGCATCATTTCACTGTATTTCATGAAGTCACACTTATTCGTCGAAAGCAGCCGGGTTCCACCTCCAGCTGCCAACGCAAAATTCGTTTTTTTTTTGTTTTTTTTTGGCTGTTTAGTTTGGATACTAGGTGCATCAATTATTCTTTTGGACACAATACTTTTGCTTTTTGGCAAACTCGGGAATTCTTCTAGTGAAAGTTCTGACGAGCTTTCAGACACATCTCCAATAACTCCTACATTTTGTTATTCTTTTTTGTAACGGGGGAATCAAAAATTCTGTTTTCGTGGGAATCAATTATTTCTTTGCTCGTAGTTGGCTCCTTGCCAGACAACATACAATTCTTCGCTTCAACAGCAGAAACAAACATTTCTGTTCCAACGGTAGGCCTCTCGCTAGACGACATTCTTCCCCCAACGGGGTAATGAACAACGCGTGCTTTCTACAAACACTTAGTGTTTTCAAATGAAAACTCCTACATTTACGAAATTCAACAATTTAACAAAAACAGCAGTTATAAGAAACAGCAGTTATTATCAATAATAACACTAAGAAACAGCAGTTTTCACCACAAACACATGTGCGACGCGTAAGAAACAAAAGAGACAGACGAAATACCTATTTTTTTACTGCCCACAAGGGACTACACAGAGAGGGGACAAACAAGGACAGACA
>NW_026367569.1:0-475 GCF_001194135.2 Octopus bimaculoides | reverse complement strand
TGTATTACATATGCTGTAATGAAACATGTGAATGTGTAACATGGAATTATAATTTTTCTAAATTTTCTAGTCTTTGTCATAATATGTGTGTTTGTGTGTGTGTATTCTTTTATTCCTTCGTATATTGCAGCCCTAAGGCTGTGGCCATATTCTTTTACATGTTTCGGTCATTTGACTGTGGCCATGCTGGAGCACTGCTTTTAGTGGAGTAAATCGACCCTAGGACTTATTCTTTGTGAGCCTAGTACTTATTCTCTCGATCTCTTTTGCCGAACCACTAAGTTATAGAGACGTAAGCACACCAGCATTGGTTGTCAAGTGATGTTCGGCTAACAAAGACAGACACACAAACATATACATACACATACGATGGGCTTCTTTCAGTTTCCGTCTACCAAATCTGCTCACAAGCCTTTGGTCGGCCTGAGGCTATAGTAGAAGGTACTTGCCGAAGGTGCCACGCAGTGGGACTGAA
>NW_026367568.1:440-823 GCF_001194135.2 Octopus bimaculoides | reverse complement strand
TCAACCACAGCAGTCATTGAAATCAAAGGCTTGTGTGCCGGAACATTGTCCTGATGAAACAAAATCTCCTTCGTCAGTTTTCCTGGGCGTCTGGTCTTGATAGCCTTTCGTAACTGCCTCAGCAAATTAGCATAGTACTCTCCATTGATGGTGTGGCTTCTTTGAAAATTGTCAATAAACACAATGAAATAACCTGCAGATGAAACGACCTTGGCTTTCTATGGAACGGGTGAGAAGTGGTGTTTTCACTGCATGGATTATTTCTTTGTCTCTGGTCCAAAGTGATGAACCGAACAATCATCCTGGATTATAAAACGTTCAAGGAAACTAGCAGAGTCTTCCTCAAACAATGTCAGATTTTCCCATGATGTGATCAGCCCGAT
>NW_026367568.1:0-411 GCF_001194135.2 Octopus bimaculoides | reverse complement strand
GCACCCACTGAATAATAACCTTCGTCATGCCAAGTTCATTGTGAAGAGTATTCTCAACTCTTTCACACAGGAACTTTTCAGCCCACCCTCGTATCTGTATTATTAAATCATTTGCAAAGTCAGCCATAACATACGGCTTGTGAGTAGGGAAAGAAGTTATACGACATAAATATGTGCCTAGAAATATAAATGAAAGAAAACAAAGGTACTTAAAGATATGTAGGAACCACCAACTACCAATGATCGACGTAGACCAAAACCTCTATCATTTTGAACGAAAGGAAGTGTCAGTGTCTACTGAAATTTCCTCGCAGATTTGAAGAGTTGGTTCTCGCAGCTGTATCAGTTTGACGACTTATACTCAACATTCACCAAATATACTAGAAGACAGCACATCTCTTAGTGAATATG
>NW_026367567.1:0-353 GCF_001194135.2 Octopus bimaculoides | reverse complement strand
ATATATATATATATATATATATACAAACGAAAAAACCCATACTGAGGGATATAAAAGAACAGAAATCTGTATATATATAAAAGAGAGGATGTGTGTGTGTGTGTGTATACGTGAATGTAGTTTACGCACGTCCACAAATTAGCACGCATGTCACTTCAATTTTAGGAGGAGATGTGTCATGACCTTATGTGCATTTTTGTCAAGTTTTCCTCTCAGAGACACCCAAGTATAGCTGTAAAAATCGATAAACTTTTACCAATTTTGAAGTTTGTTGACATGGCGAAGTCAAATCTGTGCGTGCATGAGAGAGAGAGAGAAATTGTATGTTTGTGAGAGGGAGGGTGAAGGAGAGA
>NW_026367566.1:0-202 GCF_001194135.2 Octopus bimaculoides | reverse complement strand
CATGCATATATATACATAGGCGCAGGCGTGGGTGTGTAGTAAGACGCTTGCTTTCCAGCCACCTGGTTCCAGGTTCAGTTCCACTGCGTGGAACCTTAGGCAAGTGTCTTCTACGATAGCCTCGGACCGACCAAATCATTGTGAGTGGATTTGATAGACATCGTGTGTGTGTATATATATATATATATATATATATATATAT
>NW_026367565.1:0-884 GCF_001194135.2 Octopus bimaculoides | reverse complement strand
TAAATATATGTACATAAAGAACATTCCCTTCATCAGTTGTCCCCTGCTTTATCTACTCCATGTTTCGAAGTATATGTATATATATATATTTATATACACTTATAGACAAATACATACATACAGAGTAGAAGCCTTTTCTTTGCGATCACATCAGGACGTAATATTTTCGATAAAAATAACGTTTGAGAGTCAACAGTACTCTCATATTCTAGGGGTGAAGATGGGCCCCACCAAGATTAACAAGTTCTAAAAAAAAAAAAACGATCATGATTGGAAGTGACAACAATATTTAATTCTATACAAGATCAACCGGAACCGGGGTTAATAAAGAAAGCTGAAAACCGGACTTGGGTGGGAAAAAAAAATGGTGAAGAAAACAATGCAGATGCCCCAGTAACAGAAATGCCATGGGAACGACTTCACACACACACACACACACACACACACACACACGTATAAATTAAGGCATATATGAATATATATAAAAATAAGCCTGTATGTGTGTGTATATATAAATATATATATATATAAATATATATATATAAATATATATTCAATCATAGGCGGTTTCTGGTTAATTTCTCAGTATTGTCTTTTTTAAAATGACGCCCGTTGCACATGTCAGTGCACCTGCCACCTGCCGCCGCTGATAACATCGCTACTGCATTCGTCTTTTCACCGTACTCAATATCTCCTGACTTATCACGGACTACTACTACTACTACTGCTGCTGCTGCTGCTACTACTACTACTACTACTACTACTACTACTACTTATTCTTATGCTTATTATAAGACCGATGGATGAGCAGAATCGATAGATTTTGACAGAATGCCTTGCCGTATTTTGGTGCGTCGTTTTGCGTTCTAAGTTCAAATTTCGCC
>NW_026367564.1:0-335 GCF_001194135.2 Octopus bimaculoides | reverse complement strand
TATATATATATATATATATATATATATACATACACATATAAATATATATACATATACAAATATATATAGATATATATACATATGCTTATATGTTTATATGTGTGAATTTGTGTCTGTGTTTGTTTCACCCACCATCATTTAGAAACCAATGTTGGTGTATTTACTTCCCCATAACTTAACGCTTCAGCAGAAAATATCGAAAGAATAAGCACTAGGCTTACAAAGAATATGCCCAGGTGTCGATTTCTTCAACTAAAGGGCAGTACTCCAGCATGGTCACACTCAAATAACTGAAACTAATAACAGAGTAATATATATATATATATGTGTGTGTA
>NW_026367563.1:0-210 GCF_001194135.2 Octopus bimaculoides | reverse complement strand
AGTTCTTCTAATTTATCACTCTTTACAGTTCTCATCTTTTAAATTTAAACTGTTCAGCTAATTTGTAAGTTTGGCTAATTAGTCACTTTTTTCTGTATTTAAGGTAGTAAATTATTCAAATTCTACTTAAATAAGTATGATGTTATTTGTAATCCATAATAAAATGTTTTTTAATATTCAAATTTTAATTTTAGCTGCAATATTTTAAGT
>NW_026367562.1:0-346 GCF_001194135.2 Octopus bimaculoides | reverse complement strand
CTACCTACCTACCTACCTACATACATACATACATACATACATACATATGTCTAATATAGGTAGCATATTCATTAATGAACTTACAATGACGTTAGTATAGTGAGTGATAGTAAATACTTTACGCTATTTACCTCGATGCATCAATGTTTTCAAGTTAAATCCTATTGGGCTTGGCCTTGCTTTTCATCTCTTCCTGGCTGACAAAATAAGAGTCAATAAAATACAACAGTTAAATCGATTACAAATACACATACACAGAATTGTATACACATACACACACATGTATGAATGTATACACATACGCGCGCGCACACACATACACACACATATGTGTATGTATATATAT
>NW_026367561.1:47255-48144 GCF_001194135.2 Octopus bimaculoides | reverse complement strand
ATATTTGTCCTCATCTTGTTTGTCGTTAACACAACGTTTCGGCTGATATATTCTCCACGGGCATAAGGCGTAGTGGTTAAGGGCACGGGCTAATAGCCCCAAAATTCCGAGTTCGATTCCAGGTAGTGACTTGAAAAATATTAATAATAATAATAATAATAATAACAACAACAACAACAGTGAAAAATACCTTAGGAATGAGAACCCAGGTTGGAAATTTCCCCAAGACACCTGATGAAAGCTGGAGGGTATATCAGCCGAAACGTTGTGTTAACAACAAACAAGATGAGGACAAATATCCATCAAATGAATATAATATACATAATTCCTCATCTCTTAAATATAGAACTGTATAATGTAAATAATGTACAAGAAATGAAGTTGAAAGTGCATAGGGAATATATTAAAATGATTAAGAATAAAATTATACTCACAGATATCGGAATATACCAAACCGGTTTCAATTTTGATTTTCAGAATATATATAATAGATAGAGCTGTATCTCACATTATGCCCATTCTGGCTTATTGTTGTCACGAATAGTACGTTTTCAATGTAGGAATATGCCTCAGGACACTATCCCCTAACGTACAAATTAATTGGTTAACGCTTATTTGTTAATCCATGCTGGAGTTACACACGCAGGCCACATATATATATATATGTGTGTGTGTGTGTGTGTGCGTGTGTGTGTGTGTGTGTGTGTGTGTGTATTCCTTTTATTTTCCTTTAATACTATTCCTCAATCATCATAATTTCCTTTTTACCTCTTTATTTCTCTTTTTTATCCTTTTTTCTATCTTTATTCCCCTTTCTTTTGTACCTTCGTACAACCCATCTTTCAATTACTTTCTTTCCATTTCGCTCCTCCAATAATTATAAAATGCC
>NW_026367561.1:45011-46087 GCF_001194135.2 Octopus bimaculoides | reverse complement strand
TACTACTACTACTACCACCACCCAAACTACTATTTCTACTACAGACGACGATATCGACGAAGATGAAGATGGTGTTCGTAGTGGTGTTGATGGTGATGATGATGGTGATGATGATGATGATGATGATGGTGGTGATGGTGATGATGATGATGAGGATTATGATGATGATGGTGGTGGTGGTGGTGATGATGGTGATGATGATGATGATGATGATGGTGATGATGATGATGATGATGATGATGGTGATGATGATGATGATGGTGATGATGGTGATGATGGTGGTGGTGATGATGATGATGGTGGTGGTGATCTCTACAGATAAACATTATTGACATCAGTGGCTTTGTTTTTCTCTCAGAGCTGACACTCTGTGTCTATGTATATGTATGCGTATGCGTGTGTGTGTGTGTGTGTGTGTGTGTGTATGGATGTGTGTGTGTATGGATGTGTGTGTGTTTGTATCAGTGTGCGTGCGTGTCAATATATATATTTATTGTTTATTCGGAATTTTGCATCTCGAAGCAGATAAGCTAAGAAATATTAGCGGGTAAACATTCGGTCGAAAGAAACAAAAGAACAAAATACAATCGAAGGCTACCGGTCTTTTTTCCGTCCAATGTTTCTTTCTTGACCCTATCCTTATACGTTTTTAATTACATCTTGTTTGCTTCGAGATTCAACGTTCCAAATACAGAATTATCTTGTGTTGCAGATTATAAGGTCTTTCCACGTCAACTATACGATTGCATAAATGCATGCGTGTGAAGGGTGGATAAACACCCTTCGCTTATGAATGACCATTTCTTCAGAATCACATCCGACCCATTAGACATCCGCGTATACATTGCTTAGTGGAGGCACAATGGCCCAGTGGTTAAGGCAGCGGACTCGCGGTCATAGGATCGCGGTTTCGATTCCCAGACCGGGCGTTGTGAGTGTTTATTGAGCGAAAACACATAAAAGCCCCACGAGG
Source organism: Octopus bimaculoides (assembly GCF_001194135.2). Lineage (NCBI taxonomy): Eukaryota > Metazoa > Mollusca > Cephalopoda > Octopoda > Octopodidae > Octopus > Octopus bimaculoides. The sequence goes on along the minus strand of NW_026367561.1, from coordinate 45,114 downwards.
CTCCGGCAGGGGATGGTGGCGAACCCTGCTGTACTCTTTCACCACATCTTTCTCTCACTCTTACTTCCTGTTTCTGCTGTGCCTGTAATTCAAAAGGGTCAGC
>NW_026367561.1:43152-44473 GCF_001194135.2 Octopus bimaculoides | reverse complement strand
TAAATGCATGCGTGTGAAGGGTGGATAAACACCCTTCGCTTATGAATGACCACGGGATCGAACCTAGAAAGCTCGTCTCCACGGTACAAGTATATTTTTATTATTATTTTTATAATTTGTATATATTCATTTTACTACAAATGCAAAACAACACCACGGAAGAATCGGCGTAAGGTTAAATTATAAATCGCGATATGGCGAGAGATTACTGTATGTATGTATGTATGTATGTATGTGCTGTGGAAGTATTTAGACCAAAACGTGGACTGGCTCATTGCTATAAAACAAAGAACGGTGAGTGATTGGTAGTTCGTGTGGGTAGCAGTTTACTGTGAGCTTTTGATATAGAGCTTTGAGTCTCGTGTAATAATAATAGTAAAGCGTCGTGTATATACTTTGTACCCCCATTCTTCGTTATGGTATATATCCAATGCAAGGATATAAAAGCATGTATGTATGTATATAGGTATGTATGTATGTATGCGTGTATGTATGTATGCGTGTATGTATGCGTGTATGTATGTGTGTATAAATGCATGTATGTATGAATGTATGTATGTATGAATGTATGTATGTATGCATGTATGTGTGTATGCATGTATGTAAATATGCATGCATGCATGTATGTATGTGTGTATGTGTGTATATCTGCATGCATGCATATATGTATGTATGCATATATGTATGTATGCATGTATGTATGTACTAGCCTGATAGGGCGGCTTTTAGGCTAGCTCCTACGGAGGGCTCTTCATTGGGGCTTGGGCCCCAATAATGACACTTCATGCATTGAGTACATAATAAATTTCATTAACCTTGTACAATATATTTCAAGAAAAGACCAATTTTCATCAAGACAATGATATAATTTGTCGACTTGGAACTTATTGCAAACATTTTTTGTCTTCCCATTCGGGGGTCAGTACAATTTATTTTCTGTCTCACCTCTTTCTTTCTCTCTTTCTCATTCTGTTGACTTTTTTGAACCATCACCATCACCAGTACCACCATCATCGCCACCACAATTGCCATACACACACTATTCAGACTTCTGACGCCACCACCATCAACACTTTTGACTTCACCACCTTCCGACGAGGGGCTAAACATACAGGGAACAAACAAGGACAGACAAAGGGATCAAGTCGATTACATCGCCCCCAGTGCGTAACTGGTACTTATTTAATCGACTCCGAAAGAATGAAAGGCTAAGTCGACCTCAGCGGAATTTGAACTCAGAACGTAACGGCAGACGAAATACCACTAAGCATTTCGTCCGGCCTGCTAAAGTTTCTGCCAGCTCGCAGTGCGATTCAATAAA
>NW_026367561.1:41630-42754 GCF_001194135.2 Octopus bimaculoides | reverse complement strand
ATATATATATATATATATATATATGCATATATATATATATATATATATATACACACACCAATACACAAACATATATACATACATATATGCATATACTTACAGAGATGTATACATATATACATGTGTATATAAACATACATACATGCACATATATATATATTCATATATATTTACACACACGCAGACACACACATATATACACATAAAATCACCGACTAGTGACTAATATTCAATCGAAAAACAACCACTGGATTTTTATTTTTCTAAAATAACCTGTGACGAATACAAAATAAGAATAACAAATAAAAAAAAGAACCATCGCATTAAACTTGCTGAATAAAAAACAAAACGACAGAAAAATAACTAAATTAGACGCAGTGTTATTGTTTTAACTGAATTACTTGACTTTTATCATCATCTGCATCCAAAATGTTCTTGATGTTGTTGTTTCATTCCACGTTTTCTTTAATGTTGTAAAACTGCTGTTTCGCTTTTTTTTTCTTCTTCATCTTCGCTAAAGCTAAAATCTAAAACGAAACAGGTTGAGTACGTTTCCGACACAAGCTGTAATTTGCTCGTCAGCATAAAAAGCCATCTTCAAAAACTTTTTTTTTTTCAAACATGCCCAGATATCTGCCTGTTGCCCCTAACATTTGCACTTTGACCTTTCACTCCCTTCCGACGCCGTCCCAGTTGCTCCCGCCCTAACATTTTGGGATCTCCAGATCAAAACATTGCGAAACACTCAGAAAATCTTTTTCATTTGATTTCCACTTTAGTTACGTTTTTATTCGACGCCCTATGCCATGTAAAAGAAATTATTATTATGATGATGATGATGATTATTATTATTATTATTATTATTATTACTATCATAAGTCGGAGACCTGGCAGAATCGTTGGCACGACGGACGGAATGCTTAGCGGTATTTCGTCTGTCTTTACGTTCTGAGTTCGAATTCTGTCGTGGTCGACTTTGCCTTTCATCCTTTCGAGGTCGCTAATTTAAGTACCAGTTGCGTACTGGCGTTGATCTAATCGTTTGCCCCCCCCCCAAATTCGGGCCTTATGCCTAGAGTAGAAATTCTTCTTCTTCTTCTTCTTCTTCTTCTTCTTCTTCTTCT
>NW_026367561.1:38867-40939 GCF_001194135.2 Octopus bimaculoides | reverse complement strand
TATGTGCGCGACATGGTGATCTCATATCAAGATAAACAGCGCATGACCTCGCAGGTGGGGCCCAGTTAGTATTTTCTTCAGGTCGAGTAGCCCATCCCGCTCAAAAGATCCCTCAATAAGGTTTGTTTAAGGATGTTGAGCAAAACACCCATGTTTCCAGAGGGGAATTATTCAAACCCCAAAGGATTCTTCTCAACACATGGCTATGCTGCTCCCCCCACTACTTCTGCCTGTGATCAGAGATGCACATATTCGTCAGCCACCAAGGGACATGCTCAACTGGTTAAGGTCAAACAACTGACAAGCAAATCTGTGGTATTGAGCAGAATATTTGCTGTAGGCCATCTTTTTTTATACCAAGACAAAACGATGTACTTCCAATCAATTAAGATCAGAAGCCATGAGAGCCACTGCCTGGTACTGCATCCGGGCATTTGTTATTATTATTGTTGTTGTTGTTATTGCTTCACTGCTGACTCTGTCCCCATCTCATGACTACTACTACACACTTATCTAAGCCAGATTCCATGCCTCTATCTTTGCTGAAGAGTCCTACAGTTTGTATTCAGGAATCTATCTCCTTATTCTTACTAAAAAGCTTGAGATCATCCATGGTTAATTTTTGCCATTACTAGTTTTCAAACCGACTCCCTGCCTTTGCATTCCATAATACTAAACTAACGGGGATTAAGCGTACGACAAATATTAAAAGGGTTAACGAATTTCCTTGGAAAATTCTTGCCCTGACATTAACTTTTCCTAAGGCTGCGTCACCTGAATAGAGATCTACTTTCAATGTCTTAATGCTAAAGCTAATTAATTTTCTTCTGTTGCCTGCGATACTGAATATCCTCAAACATTCATTTATTCATGTCATAGAGGGTCAAGTCGTAGATTTTCCTATGATCTATCAATGCTATTGTTACATTTTCCTTTCTAGATTTTATTTCATTTAGAACTGCATTGTCTATATATAATAGACCATGTGTTCCTCTCGCCGTCTTCCTGCAAGCTTTCTCTTCTTCTGGCAGTAAATTCTGGTTGTCAAGGAGCTCGTAAAAGCTTTCTGAGAGCATTCCTGTTAACAGCTTCCACGTTAATCGTAAGCAAGCGATTGATATATAATTACCACGTGTATCGCCCTTGCTTTTGTCATTCATAAGCAATACTGTTTTCACATTAGTCATCCAATCTGGTATTATTCCTTCATTATGGCAATCTTGAAGTTGTTCCCTCAGCCTCCCCTGTAAGCCACTGAATTTTTTAAATCAGTACCCTCGAACTAAATCCCATTCTGGGCCTTTCCAATTCGGCATTTTCCCCAACACTTTAATCTTTAATGCACTATTTTTATCGAGACACCATCTCTATCAAGGACGTCTGTCAAGGCGGCAGGGTCTTTGCTCCCCTGGTTTCGGACTCAGAGTGTTCTTCTGGGCTGCTTACCACTCAAGGTTAATGGGGTTATTTGAAGGCGCCAGATACTCGTTTTTTCTCACACTTCTGTCAGATTTGGCTGCTTCTTACTATTTACTTCTTCACTCACTTTCTTTAACCATACTGCATCTCCATTATGATTGACTGGTTTATCCCAAATATTAATTGCTCCACAACTTTCAAGCTTCTTCTGCATTAGGTTTCTCATCTTCAGTACTTCGTCCTTCATTATTTATTTGGCTATAAAATCTCCTCTGCTCTGTCTCAGATAATCTATTCTTTCGATACTGATCTATTCTTTTCCGATATTTGGAGAGCTTACATGCTACTGTTATGATACGCTGTTTCAACCTTTCTATGATTGTCGCAGATTCTTGCTTTTTATTTAGGTATCTTTTCTCAAGAGAATTAAATCTTGTGTTTCCTAATTTGTTCAGTTTCAAGGCGCAGGGCCCCTGCTCTACTCAGATCTTGTCTTGAAGACACACGAGATGGAAGACACACGAGATGGAAGACACACAATATGTCGAAATATTGTTCGTTTGATAACAGTCGCACTCTTCTTATTGTTTCTTTTTTATTATTATTATTATTATTATTATTATTATTATTATTATTATTATTATTATTATCAT
>NW_026367561.1:36785-38857 GCF_001194135.2 Octopus bimaculoides | reverse complement strand
TTATTATTATTTTATGTTTGACTTTTGTTTTGAATTTGTACAAGTTGGATCCAAGTCTCACCCAGAGACCTCAAGAGACAACAAGTTAGAAGTTCTTGCTGGTGTTATGCGTACAGTACAGTATATATTTGGATTTGTACATTTGGATTTGTACTAGAGAATGTTTAAGAAACCATAAGAAAATTGTGTCTGTTTTAAAATTTGAGATCACATAGACAGTATTTTACGTAGGATATGGGCAGTTCCCATGAGCACTATCTTTTGGACTTTATTATTATTATTATTATTATTATTATTATTATTATTATTATTATTATTATTATTATTATTATTATCGTTATCATTAAGGCGGCAAACTCAGATCCGTTAGAAGGACAGGCAAAATGTTGCACATTGCGGTCGATGTAATCGATTTAAAAACTTCGCTCGAAATTACTGTCTCCAGCCAAATCTTGAAACCTATGTTATTATTATTATTATTATTGTTGTTATTATTATTATTATTATTATTATTATTATTATTATTATTATTATTATTATTGTTATTGTTGTCGTCGTTGTTGTTGTTGTTGACTTCTTCAAGTTTCACTTGAAAAAGAAATTGAGAGTGGAGATCAAAGTGTTGCCCTCGGGTGAGTTTATTTGAAGGAGGGTGAAAGTTGCGAAAATGGCAAGAATGGATGGTACCTCTCCAAGTGTAGACCTGCGAGTCGAGTCGGAGAGAAGGAATTGGAGAGGGCACTTACATCTGGGTTTTCAAGGAAATCTCGGACAGTGGGGGTTCCTCGATTATCCCTAGAAGCATTCCTGCATCAGGAGGGCCACATCTCTACCATCCACCCCCGCTTTGTTAAAACCTATGTCCGCTCTTTTCCAGTGTATGCTTCTTTTATCTGTACTTCTTCTTTATCATTTCATTATCATATGTAAACCCCAACATTTTATGTCTGTCTCTGTATTTTCCCCTACATGCCTCGCCCTTGCGGCAAATAAATGAAATCACTATTACTATTATTATTAATATCATTATTATTATTATTATTATTATTATTATTATTATTATTATTATTATTATTATCATTATTATCATCATTACGATTGATATTATAATTACGATTCTTGTTTTTGTTTTCTTGCCGTTCTTCTTCTTTATCATCATCATCATCATCATCGTCACCATCATCATCATCATTCTCGTCTTCTTCTTCTTCTTCTTCTTCTTCTTCTTCTTCTTCTTCTTCTTCTTCTTCTTCTTCTTCTTCTTCTTCTTCTTCTTCTTCTTCTTCTTCCTATTAATGATCTTACTATGACTATGATAATTACAACAACAACAACAACAACAATAATAATAATAATAATGATTATATTAATTACAACAACAACAACAACAACAACAACAATAATAATAATAATAATAATAATGATAATGATAATGATGATGATAATGATAAAATGAATAATAAATAGTAATAATAGTAATTATAATTATTATTATTATTATCATCATCATCATCAGTAGCAGCAACAACATCATAATCATCATCATCATCATCATCATTATTGTTATTATTATTATTAATTTTATTATTAACTTTATTATTATTATTATTATCACTGCTACTACTAGTACTACTACTACTACTACTACCACCACCACCACCACCACCACCATCAGCTTTATAATTTCCATTGCTGCTAAACAGACTGACACTTCATTTTCGATGGCCATTTCCACTTAAAGCAGCGCGTTTTTGATTTCAATTTTCCATCGACCTCCACAAAAGACCTTCCGTCACAAACACGGCTTCGCCTTCTGTTTCTTCTTCCTTTCAAAGCCGTTGATGAAACAGCAGCCTTTCCTCACCTCCCACTTTACTCTCTTTCTTCCCCCTCCATAAAGGTTTCTGTTACGTGTTCTGAATAATATTTCATTAAAATATGACGAAAAGTCCCGGCAACGATCGCGTCCGCCTTTCGTCGTTTCACATTTCATCTGTGACAACCTTTATTTCGCATGCTTGCTAATTAATATTATGCAAATATATATATATATATACACACATATATATATA
>NW_026367561.1:33415-33931 GCF_001194135.2 Octopus bimaculoides | reverse complement strand
ATATATATATATATATATATATATATACATACGTACATATAAATATGTGTGTATTTACGTGTGTGTTTATATTGCAACCCTGCCATTTCTAAATAGCTTCTCATATATTCAATTCCCAAAAAACAATCCAGCTGATTTCATTGTCATTTATCGATTATTGATTAAGAAATCAATATTGATTATTGATTTATAATTCGTGATGTTGTCATTGCTGTTGTTGTTGTTGTTGTTGTTTTTGTTTTTTGCGGTCTGTTTTCGCTGACGTCATCGGCTAATATGATGTCGTACTGACGAGTGCGGCGACAACGACGACGACGATTATGATGCTGATGACGACGATGGTGATGGAGATGGTAATGATGATTATAATTATGATGACGATGATGACGATGATGATGATGGCGATGATGACGATGATGACGACGACGACGACGACGACGATGATGATGATGATGATGATGATGATGGTGGTGGTGGTGGTGGTGGTGTTGTTGTTGTTGTTGTTGCTGTTGGTGG
>NW_026367561.1:31143-33038 GCF_001194135.2 Octopus bimaculoides | reverse complement strand
GGACGTTTTTGTGGTTGGGTTTCCCAGGTGTAGGGTTCGATTTCCAAACTCTTCAGCAAATCTTTGAATCTACCCTTCAAGTAGCATTTCTGTACGATATGTTTGCGTACTTGCCTTCTATTAGTTCACATGTCGGATATTCAGACAAAGTGCCACCTGACTTGTGCCCGTCTCAGCAGTTGGAAACCACATTGCAAGACAAGGTCCAAAACATGTGTTGTGTCGACGCCCCCCAGGAAAAGAAGTAGGATCTCCCAAGACATATAAATAGAGGTAGTCTGGCCGCGGTAGGTGTATTGAGTAGCGGTGGAGTAGCAGTTGTGTAGCGGTTGAGTAGAGATCATCCGAAGGTGCTAGATAGTAGAACGTTGAGACATAACAGTGGCGACGAGGATTTCGTAGCTCAAACAGCCACTGGTAGTATTTGAGACATAACAACATGTAAGTCCTCTCCCGAGCTGATCTTCCAAGAACTTATATCTTTTCCAAATATCAAACTGGCCTCTATCCACGATATATGCACAATTCCCTGAATTGTCTCAAGACGACCTCAAAGATGTTTACAGCCCTCGGTCATTTCTCTTGGTGGTCATCTTCGCTAATTAGCTGAAGATAGTTGCCCTCATTGGGGATATTTAATCTTTTATCAATTTTCTGTCGCTTGTTTCAGTCATTAGATTGCGGCCAAACTGGGGCACAACCTTGAAGAGTTTTTAGCCGAATGAGTCGATTCTAGGACATGTTTTCTTCAGGTTGGTACCTATTCTACCGATATCTGTTGCAGAAACGGTATATGACGGGGACGCAAAAAAATCCCAACACCGATCGTCAATCGGTGGAGCGGAATAAACACAAACACAAACACGTGACTGGGTGAATTTCATTTCCTTCTACCAAATCCACTGATGAGTCTTTGCTCGGCCCTTGGCTATAGTAGAAGGTACTGAACCTGGAATTGTGTGGTTGGAAAGCAGGCTTCTTAGTACACAGTTACGCATGCGCATACACACACACACACACACACACACACACACACACACACACTCAGAATTGTTTGTTCGGCCCAATGCTACTGTTGAAGACAATTGCCCAAAGATGTGGTTGAGAAGAACCTCTAACCACAGTCACGCCTGCGCCTGTATATATTCATATATATATATACATAGATCTATACATAATAAATCTATATCTAACCAATGAAATAACAGACACGTGTCGTAAGCTATTATAACGAAATGAAAGATACTCCACCACCTTTCTAGAGTAATATCGAAAAGCACTTTCACCTGTTAATTTGTTATGCCATCATTCCACATACTAATTGCAAAGTTATTCTGCAATTCGTCTGGCTAATTACAAAGTTACCCCAGAATTGTTCATGCTAAATGACATATCGTCTCTCAGATATCATGCTAATTGCAACCATCTTCCTCAATTCCTTGTGGTAATTACAGAATTATCCTATCAATCCTTATGGCAAATACGAAGTTATCCCATAATATTTCTGGGCTAATTGCAGTTATATGACAATGATTCGTGTTCATTAAAATGTTCTCCTAGAATTTATGGTAATTATAATATTGATTGAAATTTTGGCACATGGTCAGCGATTTCGGAGAAAGGGTTAAAAATGAACTACAAAGTCGAACTCGGTGGAATTTGAAATTAGAACGAAACGGCAGACGAAATATCAATTTCTTTATTGCCCACGGGGGGGCTAAACATAGAATGGTACAAAACAACTGATTGGGATCAGTAATGCGAATGGTTTACATAAAATATGACTTTAAAAATTATATAAAATATAAAAAATCGAATGATATTAACAGTACGTTAGACAACACAAATGAAGCGATGATCAGGCCACGCTCCGACCCCACAAGCCCCGATCTATC
>NW_026367561.1:29553-30469 GCF_001194135.2 Octopus bimaculoides | reverse complement strand
AAATTAAATACCAGCTGCGTACTGAGGTCCATCTAAACGAATGGCCCTCTCCCCTAAAATTTCGGGCCTTGTGCCTAGACTAGAAAAGAACATTGGACAAAATGCGCAGTCGTTTTGATTGACCCCAGTACGCAACTGGTACTTGATTTATCGACCACGAAAGGATGAAAGGCAAAGTCGATCTGGGCGGAATTTGAACTCAGAATGTAAAGACGGACGAAATACCGCTAAGCATTTCGTCCGGCGTGCTAACGATTCTGCCACTTGGCCGCCTTAACCAATAATAATAATGAGGATGATTCTGATGATGATGATGGTTGTGATGACTATGATGTCAAATTTTGGCACGAGCTCGGGGGAGGGACTAAGTCAACTACATCGATTCCAGTGCGCAAATGGTATTTCTTTTATCGATCCTAATTTAGGCAAAGTCAACCTCGGTTAGAATTTGAACTCGGAACGCGAAGACGGACGAAATACGGCGAAGCATTTCTCCTTCCTTGCTGCGTTTGATTCTTCCAGCTCTCCACTTTCATGTTTATCATCCCACTGCGTGGCACCTTGGGCAAGTGTCTTCTACTATAGCCTCGGGCCGACCAAAGCCTTGCGAATGGATTTGGTAGACAGAAACTGAAAGAAGCCCGTCGTATATATGTATATCTTTTATCTTTTACCTTTTACTTGTTTCAGTCTTTTGACTGCGGCCATGCTGGAGCACCGCCTTTAGTCGAATCAAATCGACCCCAGGACTTATTCTTTGTAAGCCTAGTACTTATTCTATCGGTCTTTTTTGCCGAACCGCTAAGTTACGGGGACCTAAACACACCAGCATCGGTTGTCAAGCGATGTTGGGAGAGACAAACACAGACACACAAACATATACACACATACATATATATATGTATATACATATATA
>NW_026367561.1:27427-28914 GCF_001194135.2 Octopus bimaculoides | reverse complement strand
CATCGCTTGACAACCGATGGTGGTGTATTTACGTCTCCGTCACATTAGCGGTTCGGCAAAAGTGGCCGATAGAATAAGTACTGGCATCCAAAGAATAAGTCCTGGGGTCGATCTGCTCGACTACAGGCGGTGCTCCAGCATGGCCGCAGTCAAATGACTGAAACAAGTAAAAGAGTAAAAAAGTAACAAATGGTGCTGGTGCCAAATACAAAGTTTTTTTTTTTTGGCCATAGTTCCTCCTGCTTATTTTCCGAATCCCTCCGCGTTAATGCGAAGACAAATTCCTCCATCTTTATACCTGTACTTTCGATAAGCAGCTGTGTTTTTATAAGCAAGAACAAACGCTGTTCATCCGAAATTGGAAAATTCGTGACACAATAATCCTGTGAACACGGAATTACTCTCTCATTACATACATCACAACTGCAACATTGGTTAATCTTGATCAAATTATGAACAACCCAACTTGAAGTGTGTGAAATGTAATGACGGTTAAAATGAAATTACTCACGAATATAATGCTAGACCGCTTTGTGTTTGAAGTACCTCATCAACTCACAGAAACGCGCGTGTTGTTATTAAGCGGAGAGACTCTGATCAACCTAGTAGTGAAATTGTTATTAAAAGTCTTCGTTCCACGCCGTTTATTAAACCTTGATGATACTAGCAGATCTGAAGATAATGGCTCTTATGGCAGAATTTATATTATTATTATCAGGTACTTCGTTCTATATTCTCTTAATTGGTTTAATGCGGTCACAGCTGCTATCATAGCGGTTTCTTAAAAGAAAGAAAACGAACATTTTGGTTATAGTAACATATTAAATTTTGGTTGAAGAAAACGTACTAAATTTTGGTTATAGATAATGTGCTAAAATTTATATTTAACCAAAATTAAGCACGTGACCTTTCAGCAAGATTCAGTACGTTATCTTTGCCCAGTATTTAGTTTGTTCTCTATAACCAAAATTTCCTTCAGTTTTTTTAAGCCCTGTAAAAGAACTCGGAAGATTGGGGTGGGGGCATCCAGCCAGGCCTTTCGAGATACTCTTAAAGCTAGGAATTTTTCAATACCTCTAATATATACCTGTGTGTGTATACACACAGACATATAGACATACGGACACACACATATACGAATGGGAGTTGAACATTTCTTGGTTTGGGGTAACACAAAATACAGAAGGATCAGTTAATTATGATTTTATTCAACATATTCCCCTCTCAGATTCACACACTTATTGCAGTGTTCCTTCAGGTTTCCTAAGTACAGTTAAAGAACCCCTAAGGTTGCGCCTCCGTCTTTCTTTTCTCTTGGACTTTCCTCCGCCTCCTCTTTCGGAAGAAGAGCTTTGCTCAAAACATAAAACCACTTTTCTTTCCTTCCCAGAGCGTCGTTTAATACTTTGCATGAACCATGTCCTCGTTGTTGTCTTTTCTTCTGTTTTTTCTTCGTTATTTTTTTATTAATCACACACACACACACA
>NW_026367561.1:25564-26780 GCF_001194135.2 Octopus bimaculoides | reverse complement strand
TGTTTATGAGGTAGAAACTCCCTGTTATTCTGAGCATTTGAGTAAATATAAAATTTAATAAATGGAGTAATACGCATATGTTAAATGAATTCTTTTATTTCCGACACATGTTTCGAAGATTACAAATGGTTCCTTCCAAAGGAATAGGCGATGTTGATAAAGATGTAATCTTCTCTTCAGGGAAATACATTAGAGCCAACTTAACCGTAAGACATTATAACCGATGTGATGAGTGTGGGTAGAGAAGATTGCTACCTGTCTTATTTGAAAAAACCCATATATATATATGGGGGGGGGGTATTGAAAAGTTCCTGGCTTTGGGAAAAGAAAATAATGGTCCTTCCCTTTTTCTCTGCCCTGTAAAAGAACTCGGAAGGTTAGGACCTCAATCCAGGCCTGTTGCTACACATTTAAAGCTTCTCCTTCTGTAACCGTTGATGTGCGTGGGTATGTATGTGTGTGCTTGTGTATGATACGATGATGTGTGTGTGTGTGTGTGTGTGTGTTTGTGCGTCTATGTGTGCGTGTGTTTTTGGTGACATCAGATAAACATTTTCTATGGATTTGTGTACAAATCACATTATGTGTGCGTGTGATCATGCGACTTTGATAGTGTAGTGTGTCTGCATGTGTGTACGTTTCTGTGAGTGTGTTTGGGTATCACATGAGTTTATATGTGTATATATATGCATGTGTGTATGTTTGTGTGTTTCATATATCATAAGACTATGTGAGTGTGTATATATGATATATGTGTTCATGTTTGTGTGTGTGTTTGGTACTTAATAGTACGTATGTCTGTGTATGTGGGCGCGTGTATTTCTGTGTGTATACGTGTGTGTATGTGTTTTATTACATAACAGTACGTGTTTTATTGCATAATAGTACGTCTGTGTATGTGTGTGCATGTGTGTGTGCATGTATTATCAATGCGTATGTTTTTATGTGCGTCGTGAGTTAAATTTCTCACAGTATATGTGTGTATGCACATGTTTTTGTGTGTGTGTATTTGTGTGCATGTGTGTGCGTAAGCACTTCTGTATATGTGCGTGTGAGTGCGTGTATGCACATCGTTGTGTTTGCACGAGTGTGTATGTGTGTGTGTAAGCACGTCTGTATATATATGTGTGTGTGTGAGTGTTTGTATGCACATCGCTGTGTGTGTGCGTGTGTAAGCGCGTCTGTATATGTGTGTGTGAGCGTGTGCATGCACATT
>NW_026367561.1:24234-25228 GCF_001194135.2 Octopus bimaculoides | reverse complement strand
GCACGTCAGTGTGTGTGTATCTGTATGTGTGTGTGTATAAACACTTGTGCATATGTGTAGGTGTGTTGTGTGCATGAGTGTGTACGTATTATCATAGTGCGTATATGGTATGTGTACGTGTGTTCAAAATCTCATACTGTGTGCGTGTGTGAATGTATGTATGTATGTATGTATGCGCGCGCGTGTATGTGTGTGTATTTGTGCGCGTGTATGTGTGTCAGTCGACGTTTTTCACGAACTCCCTATCAACAGCTCCATCGCCTTCTCTCTGTATAATAGAATCCAACTGTCTGAATTATCATCCCTCACACCTCAACACACCGCTCCTCCCGCCACCCAATCACCGAACGCATCGATCCACGCATTCCACCCACACACCCGCTCACCCAAACACCTATTTATTCAATCGCACACACACGCACACGCACACACACACACAGACATACACGCACTTGTACACACACGTTGCACACAACACGCTACGTTCGTTCGTTCGCTCGACGCTGCTGCTCAATAATCGCAAATCAAGGCTGATTAACTGATAAGCGTTGAATTAGATGAGCCGCCGCCATTTTGTAATAATTCCCGCCTTTTTGCCTTCGATTTCACATCGCTACTACATACACACACACAGAAAGAGAGAGAGAGAGAGGGGGGAAGAGACGGAGAGAAAGAAAGAGGTACGTACATTACATAAAAACATGTGTATATATATTTCTGTAAGTATATACGAATGTGTGCATTTGTACGTGTATGTACATAAGCACATAAAATATACATACATATACACATAAGTGCAAATAAATATACGCATATACTTAAGTATATATACATAGCTGTTCATATATATTTGTAGGTGTATACATATATGTATATATATGCATATATACATATATATATATACATATATATATAAATATATATATATATGGATATACGTATATATCTATCTATCTATCTATATCTATATATATATATATATATATATATATAT
>NW_026367561.1:20206-20460 GCF_001194135.2 Octopus bimaculoides | reverse complement strand
CAGCCTTGTCACACTGTGTCACGCTGAATCTCCCCCGAGAACTACGTTAAGGGTACACGTGTCTGTGGAGTGCTCAGCCACTTGCACGCTAATGTCACGAGCAGGCTGTCCCGTTGATCGGATCAACTGGAACCCTCGACGTCGTAAGCGACGGAGTGCCAACAACAACAAAATCCCTGCATTGTAACCCTATTCGTTACTATGTGAGCGGCACTGATGAAAATATACCAGCCACTTTACCTACGACACCGAGG
>NW_026367561.1:19125-20196 GCF_001194135.2 Octopus bimaculoides | reverse complement strand
TCTGAGTTCAAACTGCGCCGGGGTCGACTTTGCCTCTCAAACTTTCGGGATCGATGAAATACGAACAATTTCGAGGGCAATAATACAAAAAGTATTGTGTCTGTGTTTGTGTATGTGTGTATGCGTGTGTGAGTATGCATGCGTCTGTGTATCTGTGTGTGTGTCTGTGTATGTGTGTATGTCTGAATGTGTGTGTGTCTATGTGTGTATGTGTGTATCTGTGTGAGTGCATGCCTGTGTGTGTATGCGTGTGTGTGTATGAGAGTGTGTGTGTGTCCGCGTATACGTATGTGTCTGTGCATGTGTGTGTCTGTGTATGTGTGTGTGTCTGAATGTGTGCGTGTGTATGTGTGTATGCCTCTGTATATGTGTGCATGCCTGTGTGTGTGTGTATGCGTGTATATGTATGTGTGTGTATGTTTATGTGAATGTGTATGCGTGTGTGTGTATGTATGTGTATGAGAGTGTGTTTGTGTATATCTGTATGTGTGCGTGTGTGTGAGTGAGTGTGTGTGTGTGTGTGTGTGTGTGTGTGTGTGTGTGTGTGTGTGTGTGTGTGTGCCTTCCTTTAATTACAAGTTAATTTTCACGTGCTGGACAAAGAGGTCATCTCTCCTAAATTAAAGTTATTTGCCTTCATAGTTACGGAAATTCTAAAGCATATCTATTCATTACATTGTCTATACAATTCGGAAATAATCGAGCGCTGAAGTTCGACATCTTGGTACGGATGTTCACACGCTCAGTAATTTAAATCGTCTTACTCTATATACACAAATGAATTACTCTTCTCTTTGTATCGAGTTCTTTCTATATTTTTCATAATATTTACAGATTATCAAAATATTGTCAATGATATTACTAATAAAAACTTACAATTACACATTGTCACACATATATACATATTCACATACACACACACACTCAGGCGCACACGCATAGACAGACATATATCCATAAACATATTTGTATGTGTATGTATATATGTGTGTGTCCATATATATATATATAAACACATATTCATATATATATATACATATATATTAATATATATGTTTGTATATACATATG
>NW_026367561.1:13712-14681 GCF_001194135.2 Octopus bimaculoides | reverse complement strand
GACTCTTCTCTCTCTGATTCTTCTCTCTCTCACTCTTCTCTCTCTCACTCTTCTCTCTCTCACTCTTCTGTCTCTCTGACTCATCTCTCTCTGACTCTTCTCTCTCTCACTCTTCTCTCTCTCACTCTTCTCTCTCTGATTCTTCTCTCTCTGACTCTTCTCTCTCTGATTCTTCTCTCTCTCACTCTTCTCTCTCTCACTCTTCTCTCTCTCACTCTTCTCTCTCTCACTCTTCTCTCTCTCTCGCTTATCTCTCTCTGACTCATCTCTCTCTGACTCTTCTCTGTCTGTTTCTTCTCTCTCTCACTCTTCTCTCTCTCACTCTTCTCTCTCTCACTCTTCTCTCTCTCACTCTTCTCTCTCTCACTCTTCTCTCTCTCTGACTCATCTCTCTCTGACCCTTCTCTCTCTGACTCTTCTCTCTCTGACTCTTCTCTCTCTCACTCTTCTCTCTCTCACTCTTTTCCCTTTCCTACTCTCTCCCTCCCCCTGTCTCCCTCTCTATCTTCAAGCTCATCCGTCTGTAAGTCTGTCTCCGTCTTCACCAAAGACAACAACAGCGAGAAGAAGATGATATTCGACAACAAAAGAAAATTAAAGAAACGCTCGTTTTATTAAAATATAACATAAATATATCGTAATTTGGAGCTAAAAAATATAAATTCTTTTTAAAATGTTAATTATTGACCAAAGAATTGTAATTAAGATGAAACAGTCCTGATGTTATTAGCTTTGTATCTTTGGTGCAGTGTGTATATATATATATATGCGAGTGATTGCTGTGTGTGTATGTAAACTTGTGTGTGTGAATATGCATATGTGTGGACATGTGCGTTAGTGTCCGTATATGCGTGGGGATATATATACATGTATATGTATATACGTGCCTGTGTGTATATGTATGAATATGTGAATATATGTGTGACTAGATACACATATATGTATATATATATATATATATATATATAT
>NW_026367561.1:9295-10316 GCF_001194135.2 Octopus bimaculoides | reverse complement strand
CGCCTGAACTGCAATTGCTAGAAATATGGTACCGCATGTACTACTACCTCAACCACTAAGCTAACAGTTTGAGAACACTACATCGCAACCACCACTACAACAAACACCACAACCGTGATTTTTCCTATAACACCACAGACATCACTACTGCCTGAACTGCAATTGCTAGAAATATGGTACCGCATATACTACTACCACAACCACTAAGCTAACAGTTTGAGAACACTACATCGCAACCACCACTACAACAAACACCACAACCATGATTTTTCCTATAACACCACAGACACCACAACTGCAACCGCCTGAACTGCAATTACTAGAAATATAGTACCACATGTACTACTACCTCAACCACCAAGACAACAGTTTCAGAATGCTACATCGCAACTACCACCACGACTACGATTTTCACTACTGCACTTCAACTGCCACTACCACAACCGACTGAACTATACCATACTTACTGCAAATAAGATAATACCAGGCATACCACTGGTGCAACCACCACGACAACAGGTTCTACTATAACCAAAACCACAGCCATCATCGCGACAACCACCACAACAGCAACAAGTACCACGATTTGTTTCATTATGGCTGTGATGGTGTTTTTTATTGGCGCAGGAGTGGCTGTGTGGTAAATAGCTTGCTTACCAACCACATGGTTCCAGGTTCATTCCCACTGCGTGGCACCTTGGGCAAGTGTCTTCTACTATAGCCCCGGGCCGACCAGAGCCTTGTGAGTGGATTTGGTAGAGGGAAACTGAAAGAAGCCCGTCGTATATATGTATATATATATATATATATGTGTGTGTGTGTGTATATGTTTGTGTCTGTGTTTGTCCCCCCAGCATCGTTTGACAACTGGTGGTAGTGTGTTTACGTCCCCGTAACTTAGCGGTTCGGCAAAAGACACCGATAGAAGAAGTACTAGGCTTACAAATAATAAGTCCTGGGGTCGATTTACTCGACTAAAGGCGGTGCTCCAGCATGGCCGCAGTCAAATGCCTGAAACAGG
>NW_026367561.1:8065-8974 GCF_001194135.2 Octopus bimaculoides | reverse complement strand
ATTCCCACTACGTGGCACCTTGGGCAAGTGTCTTCTACTATAGCCTCGGGCCGACCAAAGCCTTGTGAGTGGATTTGGTAGAGGGAAACTGAAAGAAGCCCGTCGTATATATGTATATATATATATATATATGTGTGTGTGTGTGTATATGTTTGTGTCTGTGTTTGTCCCCCCAGCATCGTTTGACAACTGGTGGTAGTGTGTTTACGTCCCCGTAACTTAGCGGTTCGGCAAAAGACACCGATAGAAGAAGTACTAGGCTTACAAATAATAAGTCCTGGGGTCGATTTACTCGACTAAAGGCGGTGCTCCAGCATGGCCGCAGTCAAATGCCTGAAACAGGTAAAAGAGTAAAAGAGTTAAGGAATATTAGCTTTGAGGTAACGCGATTTGATCCTACTACATGAAATTTTGGCCAAAGATTTCTGATTCAAAATCGGTAAAAGGAAACTATACGGAAGCCTATCAGGTGGAATGTACTTGTAATTCAAAATATAAAACTCGGGCACACACTCTGACATGCTGATTCTGTCTGAGAAATATTGTATACTGGAGCTCGTACATTTGTGCCTGTGGAGTACTCGGCCAGTTACACGTTAAGTAAGTCTGTTGACATAGCGTTTGTTGATTGAAGAGTTTCGAGTAATTAAATTGAAAGCTCGAAAATCCATTTATTTTATATTCCTTGTACATGTGTGTGTAAGTGTGTGTGTGTGTGTAAGTGCAAACGAATGTATACACTTACAACATTCATATATATATATGTATGTATCTGTTTGTGTGTGTGTACATACACATGCATACACATATATACATATATACATATATACATTCGTGTCTATATAGATATCTACACATGTACATATATATATATGTATATTGTATATATATATATATATATATATATAT
>NW_026367561.1:4423-7098 GCF_001194135.2 Octopus bimaculoides | reverse complement strand
AAAGGGTCAGCCTTGTCACACTGTGTCACGCTGAATATCCCCCGAGAACTACGTTAAGGGTACACGTGTCTGCTGAGGACTCCACAGACACGTGTACCCTTAACGTAGTTCTCGGGGGATATTCAGCGTGACACAGTGTGACAAGGCTGACCCTTTGAATTACAGGCACAACAGAAACAGGAAGTAAGAGTGAGAGAAAGTTGTGGTGAAAGAGTACAGCAGATCTCGCCACCATCCCCTGCCGGAGCCTCGTGGGGCTTTCAGGTGTTTCTCGCTCAATAAACACTCACAACGCCCGGTCTGGGAATCGAAACCGTGATCCTACGACCGCGAGTCCGCTGCCCTAACCACTGGGCCATTGCGCCTCCACGGCGCATGAATGAAAAGGGGACAGTTTGTTTGTGCGTGTGTGTGCTTGTGTAATGTTATGTGATGTGCGTTACAGGCGTTCATGCATCGCCACGTTGTGTAAAGTGTAGAATAATTTTCATCTGATTGATGACTGTCCCTCGGTTTCTCGGGGTTCCATATTTAAAAACCGTGGGGAGAGCAGAGAGAGATATGGTGTTGAATGAAAACGGGACTGTTTGTGTGTGTGTCTATGTGTGTGTGTGTGTGTGTGTGTGTGTGCCTGTAATGTCACGTAATGTGAGTGGGGGAAGGTGTCTCTCATGCATAGTCACCCATGCGATGATGTTTGCGTAACGAGAGTTACAGAACGGACATTTAGCAAAGATGGCGGAAGCTGAGTAAATACACACATTGGGGAAGGCCTGTGTGTGTGTGTGTGTGTGTGTGTGTGTGTGTGTGTGTGTGTGTGTGTGTGTGTGTGTGTGTGTGTGTGTGTGTGTGTGTTTGTAATGTCACGTGATGTGAGTTGTGGTCTCTCATGCATCTCCACCTTGTTTAAAGTATAGAAGAATGATATGCTATAATAATTGTGTTCTCGGTTGTATAGAACGGACATCTAAAACGATGGCGGTAGCTGAGTAAATAGATATATTATGTGAACGCCTGTGTGTGTGTGTGTGTGTGTATGTGTGTGCTTGAAGTGTCACGTGATATGTGTTGGGGGGGGGTCTTTTGTGCATCTCCATCTTGTTTAAAGTATAGAAGAATTCTATGCGATGATGGTTGCGTTCCGGGTTTTCTAGAAGGGACATTTAGCAACAATGGCGGAAGCTGAATAAACACACATATTGGATGAAGACCTGCATGTGTGTGAGTTGGAGTCTATCATGCATCGCTACATAGTACAAATTAAAAGAGAAAAACACTCTGGATAACATCTGATTAACGGATTCCCTAGGGAAGATATCTAACAATGATAAGAGGGAAGATAGGTAGAGTGTGTGTGTGTGTGTGTTTGCTATGCGATGTGAGTTGATGTCTCTCATGCCTCACCCTCTTGTATAAAGTACTGGAGAATGAGGCGGTTGATAAGGGCAGCGGGCTCGCGGTCATAGGATCGCGGTTTCGATTCCCAGACCGGGCGTTGTGAGTGTTTATTGAGCGAATACAGCTAAAGCTCCACGAGGCTCCGGCAGGGGATGGTGGCGAACCCTGCTGTACTCTTCCACCACAACTTTCTCTCACTCTTACTTCCTGTTTCTGTTGTGCCTGTAATTCAAAGGGTCAGCCTTGTCACACTCTGTGTCACGCTGAATATCCTCAGAACTACGTTAAGGGTACACGTGTCTGTGGAGTGCTCAGCCACTTGCACGTTAATTTCATGAGCAGGCTGTTCCGTTGATCGGATCAACTGGAACCCTCGACGTCGTAAGGGACGGAGTGCCAACAACTCAGAAATGATGTAGATGGGGTGGGGTACCTGGATACATGAGGGCGTGTGTGCGACGATGTGTGATGTGATTCAATGGCTGTTAAGCATCGTCACGTAGAGCAAAGCATACGAAATTAACATTAGGGTGAGAGCTGCATCACAGCTTCTCAAAGAATACATTTATGAAGGACGTAGGCCGTAGATAGACACAGAAAAAAAGTATGTATATATATAAATATTCTGCCTGTCTCTCTCTCTCTATGTATATATATATATATATATATATATATATATATATATATATATATGTGTGTGTGTGTGTGTGTGTGTGTGTGTGTGTGTGTGTGTGTGTGTGTATATATATATATATATGTATGTATGTATGTATGTGACAGGTTTCCATCTCTGAAATGTAGTCACAAGCAACGGTCGGCCCGGGAGTATTTCAGATGACGCAAGTGTAAGGTGCCTACAGTGGGACTGAACACCACATCACCGGTCTACAAAGTATGTTCCTTACCCACACAACCATTCCTATGTTGTCTATTGTATACATTCTTCAGCTACACAAAACATGCAGATATCCGGTGTATATATAAAATGTGTTATATATACATCTCAGTATATAGTTTGCTTCTATCTTCACATGACTGTCCATTATAATAATAATTCCATATTAGTGTCTTATTAAATAAGCCTGTTTTTTCTTTTTCACCTCTATTGAGCTCTGTGTTAATTGCTTTGCACAAAACAATTTTTTTCGTTATAATAAAGATATATATAATAACGATATATTTATTTTTTATAATTATCATATGCGAATGAACATGTACATGTATATATATATATATATATATGACCTCATAAGTCGAGCGATTAAATAAATTCCTTG
>NW_026367561.1:3048-3505 GCF_001194135.2 Octopus bimaculoides | reverse complement strand
TATATATATATATATGTATATATATATATATCATGCAGTGAGTGTATATATATATATATATATATGACCTCATAAGTCGAGCGATTAAATAAATTCCTTGTACGACTAGATGAATTAATAGAAACATGTGTGTATATATACATGTATATATATATATATATATATGTATGTATGTATATGTACACATTCATTTTTATTATTTAGCATACAAACATTATCATGTTGCTCTATGGGGTGGGGGTGTATATAAATCTATGCTTCCATACGAGCTAGTGAGTACATTTTTATACACATATATCTAGCTATGTGTGTGTAGGTATTTTTTTTGTGTATGTATATATATGTGTATATATATATATTATAGTATATATATAGTATATATGTATGATATATATATTTATATGTATTATACTGTATATATATATGTATGTATATATATATATATATATATATATAT
>NW_026367561.1:0-1449 GCF_001194135.2 Octopus bimaculoides | reverse complement strand
ATATATTTATATATACACACACACACACACACACACACACACACACACACACACACACATATATATATATATATATATATATATATGCACATGTATTTTTATGCGTGTGTGTGAGCGCGAATATGTGTGTTTGTCTACATGTATTTGTGAATTTGTATGTCTATCGATAGCCATACATATATTTACATACACTTATACGTTTATAACAAAAAAAATTTATATAAACACAAATATATATATACATATATTAATGCATATTTAGTTGTGTGAACATGGGTGTATATGTGCATAGGCGTGTGTGTTTTATAGGCAAGCCCATACACACCGTTTCTTTGATGTATACATTTGTTGTAACTGTACATTACCCTACTCGATATAATTTCGATCACAACTGAAATTAAGACTGACTTTTACAGGTTTCAAATAGCACGATCTATTTATTGTTTTTGTTGGTGTTGTTGTTAAAATTATTATATTTCGTTTTGTTGTTGTTGTTGTTATTACTGCTGTTGTTGTTGTACTTATGTTTGCTGCCGGAGCTGCTCTGTTTGTTGCATCAGACGCCACCATATCAGCAATAGTAATAGTAATGGCGGTGGCTGTAGTAATAGCAGTAGTGGTAGTAGTAGTGGTGGTGGTAGTAGTAGTACTGGTAATAGTAGTGGTGGTAGTAGTAGTAGTAGCAGTTATTGTTGTTGTTGCTGTTGCTGTTGTTATAATACACGCTGCTGTTTTTGTAGTAGTGCTGCTGTAATAAATGCGTTGTTGGTTGTTGTGGTATTGGTGGTGGTAGTGGTGGTGGTTGCTGTAATAAAAATTGCTGTTGTTGTTTGTGATTGTTGTAACACATGCAGTTGTTCTCATTGTGTTTACTGTAAATAATCGCCGTTGTTGTTGGTGTTGTTGTTGTTGCACTTGTAATAAATGGCTGCCTTCGCTGTGGTTGTTGTAATAAGTGCCTTTGTTGCGGCGGGCGTTCGTGTATTATATACCGTTAATGTTGCTCTTCTTCTTGTTCTGTTTACCGTTGTTGTTGTTGCTGTTGCTACGTTTCCTTTTATTTCCCTACTTTTAATGCATTTGCTGTTGTTGTTGTTGTTGTTGGTCTCATTGTTGCTAATGCTATATGTTGCTACTGTTGTCGGTATTGTAATATATACCATTTATTAAGGCGGCGAGCTGGCAGAACCGTTAGCACCCCGGACAAAATGCTTAGCGGTATTTCTTCCGGCTTTACATTACGGCTTCAAATTTTGCCAAGGTTGACTTTGCCTTTCATCCTTTCAGCGTCGATGAATTAAGTACCAGTAAAACACTGGCGCCGAGTAGCCCATCCCACTCAAAAGGTCCCTAAATACGGTTTGTTTAAGGATGTTGAATGAGACAGACATGTTTTCAGCGGTGAATTATCCAAACCCCAAAGAATTCCTCTCAACACATGGCTATGAT
>NW_026367560.1:0-510 GCF_001194135.2 Octopus bimaculoides | reverse complement strand
ATAATAATAATAATAATAATAATAATAATAATAATAACGATGACGATGACAAAAACACGAGAGCATCTATGACAAAATCGTGTTGGCTAGATTAAAAACTAATTAATCAGATATTATTTTTTTATTCTTTGTTCTTAAATTTTACTTATATCAATTAATAAATTTTAAAATTGAATATAAATATTTGTTTTTCAAACAATAGAAATTCTTTGCAATCCCTTAGTATTTCGCGGAGCTATATCTACATCTTCATTTCTTTTATAACACGAAGAATATACAAAAATCTGTAAAAACAAGCAGTTTTTGATTCGAAAATGTAACCTGAAGCATGCAAACGTTCAAAGACGTTACTTTTGGTATTTTCAGGGAATTATGTACATATCTCACGCATAATAATTTAGTATTTAGATGTTGCAGATTAACATTAACGTTATAGCAGTGTCAATATGATATCGTTTTGATACAGTTCTATATTTAAGAGATGAGGAATTATGTACAATATTTACATTT
>NW_026367559.1:0-245 GCF_001194135.2 Octopus bimaculoides | reverse complement strand
TAGGAAGAAGGGGGTATAATAAAGTACTGGTGATCCCCAAACAAAGGTGCACGTGCATGTGTGTATGTGAGAGTGTGTAAGTGTGCACTTGTGGATAGGGGCTAGTGACTGATGTGAAGACGTGTGCGTGTGTAAGCGTTGCGTCTGTAATGTGTGGGTGTATGGATGATGGTGTGTGGTGTGGGTGCTGGGAAGTGCTAGTGTGTGTGGAGGGTTGTGGAGATTTGAGGGTGAGGGTTTGGGGT
>NW_026367558.1:1387-2125 GCF_001194135.2 Octopus bimaculoides | reverse complement strand
TTGTACATACAGACAGGTATATGCTTAATATATTGTGAAACCAGTCAAGTGTATTCTTATATTTTAAAGTATAATTAAATTCTAATTAATTCTAATATATCCCCCATGCATTTTCGACTTCATTTCTTCTATTCCTCCACGTACTTTGATTAATAACAATGTATGTATGTATGTATGTATGTATGTATGTATGTACATATGTATGTATGTACATATGTACGTATGTTCGTATGTATGTATGTATGTATGCATGTATGTATTATGTAGGTAGGTAGGGAGGGAGGCAAATCAAATATAAAAACAAACAGAAAAACAAACAGAAAAAGTCAAAAGGGTGTACACAGTGAATATATTAGGTTGATGATCAGTTTGAGATGGTAAAAATATGGGATGTGATGTCTTGAGCATAGCTCTTTGTCAGAAAGAGGAAAGAGGGAAGGTTCAGAGAGGAGGTAAAGAATTGTCCAATGTGTGTGATTTAGGTCTCTCACAAGCCTATAGAATCATTATGCCAGAGTTTGAACCAGTTTCAAGATGATTGTACTATACTCTAGAAGAGGCATAAAATAAATAAAAGCATTATTTGTAAAGAAACTCTCGACCTTACAAAAGTAAACTAGAAAATGAATATTGATAGTAAAACATTTTAGAGAACAAGTAAATGAGTAGTACTGTAAATATGTCATATGGTGACTTTCAGATATCTTGTATTGGGACAATATGAAAAAACAGATTGTA
>NW_026367558.1:0-566 GCF_001194135.2 Octopus bimaculoides | reverse complement strand
CATTACAATAATATGTTGCAATACTGGTATTATGACATCACACTATGGTAACATGTTGCAATACTGGTCTTATGACATCACATTACAATAATATGTTGCAATACTGGTCTTATGACGTCACACTATGATAACATGTTGCAATACTGGTCTTATGACATCACACTATGATAACATGTTGCAATACTGGTCTTATGACATCACATTACAATAATATGTTGCAATACTGGTCTTATGATATCACACACTGTAATAGTAACTTGAAGATTGCTGAAAAAAACTTTGACATCACAAACTGTTAAAATAACATCAAATAACAGCTTGTATCACTGGCGTCTAGACATCAAAGGGGTTATATTATTATATAAGCAAGTAGCAACAGAGAATTTATGACATCATAGCTTGTAATAATAACAAAAGGTTGCAGATTATAAGAATGAATTTATGACATGAAACTAAAGAAATAACATCAAATAAAGACTTTAAAAAATGATCTTACAACATCACTCTGTGTTTTAGAATATCATATAATAGAAGGTGACAGTGACTTTATGACCTCCTACTGTAAT
>NW_026367557.1:0-208 GCF_001194135.2 Octopus bimaculoides | reverse complement strand
GCCTGAAAGAGAAGAAGAAAGAGAGAAAGAAAGACTGTGAGAGAACATATGTGTCTATATGCGTGTATATCAAGTGTGTGTTTATATATATATACATATCTATACACGTGTGTGTATATAAATATGTATATGCATCTATATATGTAGTGTATACATATAATATATTGTATATATAAGTGCATATGTGTATATGTATATATATATATAT
>NW_026367556.1:0-387 GCF_001194135.2 Octopus bimaculoides | reverse complement strand
TATATATACATACACAGATAGAGACATAGAGATAAGCACTTGTATGTGTGTGTAAAGGCATTAGAGTGAAGGTTATTCTATGTAACTCCTGATTTCATAAATTCTTTTTTATTTAGCCACTAATTAAGAGAAAAATAGGTTTAATTAATAATGTATTTAAAAAGAAGGATGCTGTTAGATCATATTAATTTATTAATTACACCACCTACTAATTATACTGCACATGAACAAGACCTTTTTACACATGAACTAAACATTTTGCACTCCCATAATGGATAGAACTTTCACTTGTTTTACTTTCTGATATATATTATTAAGTCTTCACCTAAGATTCAGTGAAGATTAATCTAAATAAAACTAACTGTATACTGTTTACTACTCAGTTTT
>NW_026367555.1:0-638 GCF_001194135.2 Octopus bimaculoides | reverse complement strand
TTACCACAAATATCACAGTGATATGGCTTTTCTCCTGTATGAATACGCTTATGTGTAGTTAGGGTACTATTATGAGAGAATGATTCACCGCAGATAGAACAGTGATATGGTTTCTCTCCTGTATGAATACGCCTGTGTGTAGAAAGATTACTACTATCAGTGAATGCTTTACCACAAAAATCACAGTGATATGGCTTCTCTCCTGTATGAGTATGTTTATGCATAGTTAAGGTACTACTATAAGAGAATGATTTACCACAAATATTACAATGATATGGCGTCTCCCCTGTATGAATACGTGTGTGTACATTTAAAGAACTATTACTAGTAAATGATTTACCACAAATATTACAGTGATATGGTTTCTCTCCTGTATGAGTACGTTTATGTGCAGTTAAGTGAATACTTTGAGAGAATGATTTACCACAGACATCACAATTATATGGTCTCTCTCCTGTATGAATACGTTTGTGTGCTACTAAGGCAGTACTGCCAGAGAATGGCTTACCACAAATATGACAGTGATATGGTTTCTCTCCTGTATGAATATGCTTGTGCTTAGTTAAGACACTATTATCAGAGAATGAATTACCACAGATATCACATTGATATGGCTTCTCTCCTGCATGAATACGTTT
>NW_026367554.1:0-392 GCF_001194135.2 Octopus bimaculoides | reverse complement strand
GTGTGTGTGTGTGTGTGTGTGTTCAAATGAAACGCTCTCTTTTTCTGTTTTTGTTATAATCTTAGAAAAAAGGGAGCAGATAAGAGACAAGCAAGTAAATATATACCCTGGCTACAGTGTTGGTTTATAAGTATCTATCTTTGCTAGGTGATATAATATTAGATATTTTCGATAGCTAAATAAACCGAAGACACGAATAAATAATGGGATTTGCCTGCAAGCTAACATGTTCAAACAAGCCTATAATTGATCAAGCAGATCTATAATCGAAACTGTGGCCGTTTTGTCTTTTTCGAGTTTCAGATAGTGTAGCTAAGGTTATGTAATTCGCGTATTTTTTTAAGGACGAAAAGGTGTAATTTGAAAAGTAATTTTTTATTGTGATTTTCTAA
>NW_026367552.1:0-427 GCF_001194135.2 Octopus bimaculoides | reverse complement strand
TATTTTCAGAAATATACACATTAATGCATCTACATCATCATCACCATCACCATCATCATCACCATCGTTAGTGTCATCATTACCATTATCATCATCATCATCGTCAACATTATAATTATCATCATCATCATCATTCTTGTTTTCATCCTTACCATCATCCTCAATGTTGTCATCATAACTGCCATCATCGCCATCATCATCATCTTCATATTCACCCTCATCGTTGTCGTCGCCATCATCATTTATTCATTTATTCCCCCACCACGCTAAACCATTCCAGTCAGGTACTGGAATTGGTATAACTGACTACCGTAGAAATAGGGAACCATTGAAGTTAACAACTGTCTAAGAAGGTCCTGTTTAAATTAACCTCTGTGGCTGTGTGGTAAGAAGCATGCTTCCCAACCACATAGTCCCAGGTTCAGTC
>NW_026367551.1:0-516 GCF_001194135.2 Octopus bimaculoides | reverse complement strand
AAGGCATTTTGAATCGATGTTATGCCTCTTCCGCCTTGTTTTCGTTTTACGTAGAGGCGGTCTACATCACTGATTATGTGGAAATTATGTGTGCTTGTTAGTATTTTTCGGGTTTTCACATCAATGGCTCGGATTTCATCACGCGTCCAATCGTATTGGCTTGATGAAGGATGAGTATCTCGTATACAGCGGACAGCCTTGAATGTGACTGAAAAATACTGACAAGTAATAAGAAAGCAGAAGAAATATTCGTCCCAAGACTAAATGTAGCATTCAATTATATCAATCTTCTCTTCATTCTAAACAGACGTCAATTTCCTGTTATTATGACATTTG
Organism: Octopus bimaculoides; assembly: GCF_001194135.2. Lineage (NCBI taxonomy): Eukaryota > Metazoa > Mollusca > Cephalopoda > Octopoda > Octopodidae > Octopus > Octopus bimaculoides. The sequence goes on along the minus strand of NW_026367551.1, from coordinate 180 downwards.
CAATGACTATTAACAAACCGGGTATATTTTTATTGTATTTTTTAATAATTTTCAGTGAATTTAATTAAGATAAGCCTTACTGTCATTATTGTAGGTACTGATACCATCGTTTTCGTATATACATTCGTACTAACAGATGTGTGTGAGTGTGTGTGTGTGTGTGTGTGTGTGTGTGTGTGT
>NW_026367550.1:0-211 GCF_001194135.2 Octopus bimaculoides | reverse complement strand
GTGAGAGAAAGTTGTGGTGAAAGAGTACAGCAGGGTCCGCCACCACTCCTTGCCGGAGCCTCGTGGAGCTTTAGGTGTTTTCTCTCAATAAACACCCACAATGCTCGGTCTGGGAATCGAAACTGCGATCCTACGACCGCACTGAGCTATTGCGCCTCCACTGTATATATATATATATTATAAGGTTTTTAAACTTTTAAATTTTCATATT
>NW_026367549.1:178-623 GCF_001194135.2 Octopus bimaculoides | reverse complement strand
CTTTTGTCGAAGAGCTAATGTTATAGGGATGCAAACAAACTAACACCAGTTATCAAGCGGAGGGGGTAACATACACAAAGATGCATACACACACAAACATATTCATGCATACATACATACATACATACATACATACACATAGATATACATTCATATATACAAATGTACATAAACGCATGTAGGCCATACGTTCATACACATATATGCACATGCATACATACATACACTCATGCATGCATCATATATACATACAAACATACATACAAACATAAATTCGTACATAAATGCATACACACGTACATACACATACATATATTTAAATACATATATACATAATATATACATCCATAAATGTATGCATACACACATAACTACATGCATACATACACACATATATACATACATACATACATACATACATGATAGTTGTCTACTCGTTAGAGGA
>NW_026367549.1:0-168 GCF_001194135.2 Octopus bimaculoides | reverse complement strand
TACATACATACATACATACATACATGATAGTTGTCTACTCGTTAGAGGAGTAGGACTGTAGCTGACAAATTGTTTCTGTAATTTTTAGTCATCCTGGGGCCAATAATGGTTATCCACTAATGGAAGCAACAATAAAATACGCCTTCACACACACACACGCACACACCT
>NW_026367548.1:3989-4288 GCF_001194135.2 Octopus bimaculoides | reverse complement strand
TTTATCATGGCCAAATTGCATCCTGATGTCATCACTGAATTGTTTAACAAAGGCTAGTAGGCCTTTGAGTTGTTGGTCATTCCTTGCAAAAAGCTTTAATTCATCCATGTAAATGAGATGATTTATATTTTTATCAAATATTTTATAACCATACTGTGCATCATTGAGCAATTTTGAGAGAGGTATTAAGGCTAGACAGAAGAGGAGTTGTGATAGTGAGTCACCCTGGAAAATGCCACATGAAATTCTTACATCTCCAGCATTTTATTATTATTATTATTATTGTTGTTGTTGTTGTT
>NW_026367548.1:2081-2836 GCF_001194135.2 Octopus bimaculoides | reverse complement strand
ACCAAGACAAAACAATGTACATGATAACACTTCCAATCAATTAAGATCAGAAGCCATGAGAGCCACTGCCTGGTACTGCATCCGGGCATTTATTATTATCATTATTATTATTATTATTATTATTATTATTATTATTATTATTAGTTTATATAAAGGACTGGTAACTCAGCACAAATGTAATAGATAGAGAGATGAGTTCTTAACTTTTGTATACGATTGCCACAATCCATCACTAAGGTAAACATAGCTGACGTAATCCATCACCACAGCCAACTCAATGACAAAAAATGCAACTCGAAAGTAACTTATTTATTGCTGCTTTGAACAATATTTCGGCATCTCGCGTGCCTTCAACAGGTTCAAAATAAAATAAATAATAACCAGTCCTTTATATAAACATCTTTTAGTTTATATAAAGGACTAGTTATTATTATTATTATTGTTCAGTAGTTTTATTTTTATAACGTGCTTTCACTTCACTACCGAGCGCAGCTCTGTGCGCCTTGGGTATGTGCTGTGGTTTGCTGTGATGCTCTTATGGTTACTGTATTGAAAGTGTTTTATGTAGGATGTGTGCAGTGCCCAGTAGTGCAATTTTCTGTGTGTTATATATATTTGTAAGTCCTGGTGTTTTTGTTATGTATTTGTCTGAATATTTTTTTATTATACCTAAGGCACCTACTATGATAGGAATTGTTTCTGTTTTTAGATTCCACATTCGAGTTACCTCTATTTCCAGGTCTTTGTATTTTGAA
>NW_026367548.1:0-1866 GCF_001194135.2 Octopus bimaculoides | reverse complement strand
TATTATTATTATTATTATTATTATTATTATTATTATTATTATTAATGCGGTCGATGCAATTGGCTTATCCCCTCCTTTGAAATTGCTGGTCTTGAGCCAAAACCCAATATTTCCTTTATCATGACTACCTGTCTGATAACGGTACACCAGGTACATGCATCACAACCATACATGCGTGACATGGTGATCTCATATCAAGATAAACAGCGCATGACCTCGCAGTTGGGACCCAGTTAGAATTTTCTTCAGGTCGAATAGCCCATTCCGCTCATTTTCCGCTCATTTAGCGGCATTTTCCTCTGTCTTTTTGTTCTGAGTTCAATTTCTGCCGAGGTCGACTTAAACTTTCATCCTTTTCGGAGTCAATAAAATAAATACCAGTTGAACACCGGAGTCGATGTAATCGACTCACCCTCACCCCAGAACCTGCTGACCTTGTACTAAAATTTGAAACCATTATTACTATTATTATTATTATTATTATTATTATTATTATTATTATTATTATTATTATTATTATCATTATCATTATCATTATTATTATTACTATTATCATTATCATTATTCTTATTATTATTATCATTATTATTATTATTATTATTATTATTATTATTATTATCATTATTATCATTATTATCATTATCATTATCATTATTATTGTTATTATTATTATTATTATTATTATTATTATTGTTATTATTATTAATGATATCGTCTTCATTAATATTGTTGTTGATGTTGTCACCTGTTGTTGCTTTTGTTGTTGCTGTGCCTTATTGTTGCTGTGCCTGATTATTTTAAACAGTTTCTTCTCCATACTTGGTATCTCGTCACCCCCCCCAAACTTCGATATGTTACTACTCGAGGTACACCAGTGCATTATTGATTGATAGGTTGTTGTTATTTGGCATTGTTGTTGTTGTTTCTATTTTTGTTGGTGGTGCAGTTGCGTAACGTCTTTCGTTACGTATTATATATCAGGTTGTTGTTGTTGTTGAGGATTATTGGTGGACGTTGTTTTCATTATTGTTAGTCTATGTATATCAATGTTATTGCAGTTGTTCTTTTACATTATTGTCATTCTGCAAAATGTCGTTGTTGTTGTTGTTGTTGTTGTTGCTACTACAGGTGTTCAAATGATGTCGTTTTTGATGCTGCCACTGTTATAATTGCAGTAGTAGTAGTAGTAGTAGTAGTAGTAGTAGTAGTAGTAGTAGTAGAAATAGTTGTTATTGTGGTTGGTGTTGTCATACTAGTTCACTGTTGTTGCTACTGTTGTTGTTGTTGTTCGTGGTGGTGGTGGTGGTGGTCGTCGTCGTCGTCGTCGTCGTATAGTTATTGTCATACAAGTTTGATATTCCTATCCTCGTTGCTACTGCTGCACCCGCTGTTGTTACTGTAACTGTTATTGTTGCATTTCTAAATGGTGTACTCCCCGAAGGCCACGACAAGATTTCTTCATTAGAGTCAAAGAGATGTAAAAACAAGGAAACTAACTTCCATCTTTGCAATCAAGACATCAACCGTTTCTCTCTATTTTTTTTATTTGCTTTTATTTATATAATCATTGGGGGGGGGGGTTCTTCTTGTTTTCTTTTTCATATTCTCCTGCACCATATTCCCTCACCCATCTTCACACAAACACACCTAAACTTTCATATACACACATATATATATATATATATATACGTATGTATGTACATATATGCATATATGCATGCATGCATACAAACATATATATATAAATATATATAATATATGTGTACATATGTATGCATATATACATACATATATATATACGTATGTATGCACGTATGTATATATATATTTATGTACATACATATATACATATACACATATATATAT
>NW_026367547.1:0-239 GCF_001194135.2 Octopus bimaculoides | reverse complement strand
CACACACACACACACACATGCTTACATACAAAGCAAAACGTTTTCCATCAGTTTCAACGATGAGTGTCTTGTTCCATTAACAGACTTATCTCCTCATTAGATTAGCTTTTTATATATAGACACATAGACAGACAGACACACATATATATAGATACATATATACACAAACATACACACACATATATACACAAACATACATATATATATACACATACATACATATACAGATACATATATAT
>NW_026367546.1:0-597 GCF_001194135.2 Octopus bimaculoides | reverse complement strand
GGCACGCCGTTGCTTATGATATCAAGGGTTCCAGGTCCTCTTTTAGGGTTCCAGAAAGATGTTATGTCATCTCCCTGGTCAGCCACATATGGCACCTTAAAGACAAAGGAAACCCCTACGAAATTAAATGGAGTATCATAGAGTATCATAGAGCAGCCGGGGTCCTATATAAATGGGAGTGAGTGATGCAAGCTTTGCATAGCAGCATGGGCAAGGGTCCTTAAAAACTCACAAGACCCAGATTTCTCTTAAACTCAAGACATGAGATCTATAGCCCCTGCCCCCATTTCAAATACTACCTCCTGCGGACATGGGATTCCCCGTTCATCGAATAGAACCAGAAACAGATTAAGGGTGGAGATGCCCTATTTGCCCTTTGGGTCTATAAGTTTTTGCCAGCTGGACCAGTCTAAAGGAGATAACTTGTCCTGTCTAAAGCACAAACAGTGTATATTATTCTTTGTTTACAAATTTACAGACCATAACAGTCTTCTACCTCCAGTTAGAAGAGAGGTTATATGCTCTCTGCCATTAGAGTCTGACAAGACATCTATAAAGCTAAGCATTTTTTGGATGTGAAACCATTGGTCACTCCAT
>NW_026367545.1:0-242 GCF_001194135.2 Octopus bimaculoides | reverse complement strand
ATGTGTATATTATGTATATATATTTATATCTATATATCTAACTGTATATCTATCTATCTATCTATCTATCTATTTGTGTCTATAAATCTATCTATCTATCTATCTGTGTCTATCTATCTATCTATCTATCTGTGTCTGTCTGTCTATTTATCTATGCATCTATCTATCTATCTCTCTATCTGTCAGTCTGTCTATGTATGTATGTATCTATCTATCTATCTATCTATCTATCTGTCTGTCTG
>NW_026367544.1:0-283 GCF_001194135.2 Octopus bimaculoides | reverse complement strand
TACATATATACACACAAGCATATACACACACATATATTTATATATATATATACACATATATAGATACTTATGCATATATATGTATGCTTGTATGTATATGTATGTATATATACATATATACGTATGTATATGTATACATGTATGTAACTATGTATGTAGGTGTATATTTGTGTTTGTGTGCGGTGTGTGTATGTATCTATATGTAAATAGCTAGAGGTAAGTGCATTGAGATAAGATTGATCGGCAGGTATATATACGCAGGTGTATATATATATATATATAT
>NW_026367543.1:0-303 GCF_001194135.2 Octopus bimaculoides | reverse complement strand
ATATATATATATATATATATATGTATATTTATTTATTTATATATATATATTTATTTATATAAATATATTTATTTATTCATATATGTATATATTTATTTATATATATATATACATATATGAATATATATATATATTTAGTTATACATATATATATATAAATATTTATTTATTTATATATATATATTTATATATGTAGTTATTTATATATATTTATTTATATATATATATACATATTTATGTATATATATATATATTGGTCTGCAATACCAACTTCAGGAAACCTGCCAGTCACCTAGTCACCTA
>NW_026367542.1:0-967 GCF_001194135.2 Octopus bimaculoides | reverse complement strand
TACTAATAAAATAGTGGGCCCCAAAATCTATGGCCGGGTATCTATGTTAGGTATCCTTATGCATAACTACGCAGCAGTTACTGTTATTATGGTTGTTATTCCGCCGAGGTCGACTTTACCTTTCATCCTTTCGGGGTCGATAAAGTAAGTACCAGTGGAGTACTGGAGTTGATGTAAGCGACTTACCTCCACCCTGAAATTGCTGGCATTGTGCTAAACTTTTAAAGTATTATTTATTTCTTTATTGCCCACAGGGGGCTAAACATAGAGGGGACAAACAAGGACAGACAAAGGGATTAAGTAGATTAGATCGAACCAGTGTGTAACTGGTACTTATTTAATCAACCCCGAAAAGGATGAAAGGCAAAGTCGACCTCGGCGGAATTTGAACTCAGAACGTAGCGGCTGACGAAATACCGCTAAGCATTTTGTCCGGCGTGCTAACGATTCTGCCAGCTCGCCGCCTTAAAAATTTTTAATCATTATTATTATGGTTATTATAGTGGTGGCGCGTGGCTTAGTGGTTAGGGTGTTGGACTCATGATCGTAAGATTGTGGTTTCGATTCTTGGAACGGGTGATGCGTTGAGTTCTTGAGCAAAGCACTTCATTTCACGTTCCTCCAGTTCATTCAGCTGGCAAAACTCACAGTATGTATTTCTGATGGGCAATACATACGTCAAGGAAACCGGCAAACCGGCTCTTATGAGTTGGCAGGACTCACGGAGATAAGGCGGCGAGTCGGCAGAAACGTTAGCACGCCGCGCGAAATGCTTAGTGGTATTTTGCCCGTCTTAACGTTCTGAGTTCAAATTCTGCCTAGGTTGACTTTGCCTTTCATCCTTTCGGGGTCGATAAAATAAGTACCAGTTGAATACTGGGGGTCGATATAATCGACTTAAACCCTTCCCAAAATTTCAGTACTTGTGCCCATAGTAGACAAAATCATCAATGCGAATACTGTGTGC
>NW_026367541.1:0-334 GCF_001194135.2 Octopus bimaculoides | reverse complement strand
CATAATAATCAAGTGGGTTGCAGTCTGGGGAGTTAAATGGCCAGATGTTAGGGGGGATATCGTTGCAGAAATTGTCTGACTAGGTTCACCTGCTTGTGTAGCATGGTGCAGAGTCCTGTTGTCAGACATATGGTCTTCCAGCAGCTCTGCCTCCTCCAAACACATGATGTAGGCTTCTGTATTGAGTGTGAGGATGTGTGGAAAGATGAATGAAGGCATAACGTTGCCATCACATGTGATCACTCTAAATACCATGATGTTGGCTGGATGTTTGATTTTCATCACTCTCTGTACATTTCCTCAGATTGCACTGTCTTCAGATTGACACACAAAC
>NW_026367540.1:1045-2079 GCF_001194135.2 Octopus bimaculoides | reverse complement strand
TAAATTAAGTACCAGTTACGCACTGGGGTCAATGTAATCGACTTAATTCCGTTGTCTGTCCTTCTTTGTCCCCTCTATGTTTATAGCCCCTTGTGGGCAATAAAGAGACAAGATGGTGATATTGGAGTTGGTGGTGATGGAGGACGTTGTGATCGTGTTGGTAATAATGGTGGGGATGTTGACTGTAAAGATGCTGGTATAGATGAAGAGGTAGCAATGGCAGAAGTAATGAAGACGACGACGACGACGACGACGACGATGATGATGATGATGATGATGATGATGATGATGATGATGATGATGATGATGATAACAGAGAATGAGGATGAGGATGAGGATGAGAATGAGGAGGATGGTGATGTAGATAATTGTAACTGTTGTTGCTGGATGTGGTTGCGGTGGTTGTAGTGGTAGTGACGTTGTTGTTGTTTAGTGCCAAGCCATCATTAATCAGGCAAACATAAGAACAAGGTACGTTTTTGTTTTTTACTACGTGAAAAGCCGGGCCCCATATTGAACGTGCTCGTTTTAAACACGATAGAATTGGATATGATGTAAATTTAGCCGATACTGAGCGACCACGCAGTGGTTCGTCCTTGACTCAGCGATGCTGATACCACTGATGGCGATGGTGATGATGACGGTGGTGATGGTGTTGATACTGATGGCGGCAGCAGTGGCTTCCTAGTGTGGAAGAACAACGAAGATGGAGGCGCTGGTATTGGTGATTGTGGTGGTGGTGGTGGTGGTGGTGCTGTTGATTGTGATGTTGGTGGTGGGGATGATTCTGATGCTGATGCTGATGGTGATAGTTGTGACGGCGGTGTTTGTGGTGGTGATGAGAAAATGGTGGGGGTGGATGGCGGCATTGTTGATGAAAAGTATTAAAGAGTATTATTCTTTTTGATCAATGTAAAATGGTTTGTGAACCGGGATTGGCATTAATTCCCAGTGTATATGTGGGTGTGAGTATACCAATGTATGTATAAATGCCAATCATGTATGTATCGTTGTGGGTGATATATATATATATA
>NW_026367540.1:0-531 GCF_001194135.2 Octopus bimaculoides | reverse complement strand
ATATATATATATACACATACATATATATATATTTGTGTGTATGCAGAGAGAGAGAGAGAAAGAGATAGATAGATAGATAGAGAGAGAGAGAGAGAGAGAGACAGACAGACAGACAGACAGACAGACAGAAAGAATAACAGAAAATAGAGAAGAGAAAGTGGACTGTCGACATCATAGGTCATTAGTTGATATCGCCATCAGCAACTTCACAAACGTGACCACAATCCCCACCACCACCACCACCACCATCACCACTATCAAACGACTGCCATTTTATCACCAACCCCTGCCCCGGGCCTTTCGTTGTGTTTCTTGGTTTAAATCATTTAATTTTATTTGCTCCAGCTAAGACTAAACAAACAGCATCACTTTTTATATCATATCCTCCACTTTCACGATCATCTCAGCAACTATCATTTCTTCTGTCTGTTTGTCTGTCTGGCTATCTGTCCATTTTTCATTGTCAAGATATATACTGTATATGCATACATACATATATACATACATACATACATACATACATATATATAT
>NW_026367539.1:0-759 GCF_001194135.2 Octopus bimaculoides | reverse complement strand
ATATCTATATATACCTACATGTTTATTTGTATGTATGCATATTATAATACCATCAACTTCATTTTATCATAATCATCATCATTAATACTACTACTTCTACTACTACTACTACTACTACTACTACTACTACTACTACTACTACTACTTGTTTCTCTAAAGTTTCTTCGGTCTTCATGTTCGTCCGTACCTTTTCTTTCCATTTTTCACTTTTTTTTTTTTTTAAACTATCATTTTATTCCTGCTCTGTATCTTAAATATCTTCGATCTAATATTTGTTGTACTTTCATTTCATTAAAGCAATGGTGGAGTTTAGCAGACTCTTTGATATTTTGCCGAAAAGTAAACACTATATCAGAGATAATTCAATAATATAACTTCGGCAAGACAGTTTATTCAATTAGTACTTTATCTAATTTATTATAATGATACAATGTAATTTAATGTGATTAATATCTGGTGAAGAATTTATCAGCTCACTCATGCCCTGAAAGCAAGGAAATAAAGTAAGTGCTTCCATGTCTATATCTCCTTCTGACTATCTGGCTGATGGTTTCTCTTTCTCTTTATCTCTCACACCCTTTTTCTTATTTTTCATTTTCTTCTCCTCTTTCTATTCCTTCATCTGTGTATATCTAACTTTCTAGTTGTATGTTTAATTATGCCTATTTATATACCTATCTATATTTCTAACGGTTTGTCCTACTATATGTCTGTCTGTTTGTCTATGTTTGTCTGTCTGTCTATCTATCTATCTATCTA
>NW_026367538.1:0-696 GCF_001194135.2 Octopus bimaculoides | reverse complement strand
ATCACGTCCTCACTTTGTTGTTTTTTTGTTATTGTTTTTTTTTAACTTATGTATGTATGTATGTTTGCATGCATACATGAATTTATATACTATGTGCTAGTAGATAGGAGACTAGTATCTATGAAATCGACCCATCTCCGAAACAGAAATCAATCCTTCACTGAATAAAATCATTAACTGAATAAAATCATTAACTGAATAAAATCATTAACTGAATAAAATCATTAACTGAATAAAATCATTCACTGCCATTGAATTTGTACTTGAGATCTTTACGATATTGCTTTGAAGGAATTTTCATTATTTCTTTTGCAGCATCCTTGTGAAAAGGATGGAAATTATAATTAGAAAGAAGATATTGAAATATTTCCGGCTAAATCTTTCTTAGGGGTATAATGACCGAAGGAAATTACTCGGAGTAGCTATCTGCACTAAAATTAACAGTCAAGTTATGATCGTATTTTATGCTGTAAGGTGCAGGGCGGGGGGCGGCTGGAATCTAATTAATTACTTACTCGGCTGAGAAGGGAAAATTATTCATTGATTAGATCATAAATAATAATGCTAAATTAATTTTTTTTTATCGTGGTATGAAGTATGATGGTACTAACGTCACTCTGTTTAATGGATTGGTTACTCTTTTACCCTTTTGTTTCAGTCATTTGACTGCGGCCATGCTGGAGCACCGCCTTTAGT
>NW_026367537.1:0-246 GCF_001194135.2 Octopus bimaculoides | reverse complement strand
TGTGTGTGTGTGTGTGTGCACGGGCGCGTATTTGTGTGTATATGTATTGTTGTATGTGTATGTTTTTCTATGTGTATTTACATGCCTGAGTGTGTATATGTGTTTGTGCGTATGTATGGATATACATATACGTATGCATATATACATGCCTACAGATAGATACCCAGATGGATATATAGACAGACAAATAAGCAGGCATACATACAGACAGGTAGATAGATAGATAGATAGATAGATAGATAGATA
>NW_026367536.1:0-259 GCF_001194135.2 Octopus bimaculoides | reverse complement strand
ATCTATCTATCTATCTATCTATCTATCTATCTTTCTATCTATCTATATCTTAGATAATAAATCGTATGGTATACACCATGTAGCTTACCGGTAAAGCACGTTCACTTACACAGTGTTCGTTGGGTATTTGACAGAAGATGGAAGATCCTGTGAGGGATCAATGCTAGCTGGGTCGAAACAATTGTAGTGATTAATTAACATTCTAGCATCTTCCATGTTCCGTCTCTCATTAAATACACACACACACACACACACACAC
>NW_026367535.1:0-326 GCF_001194135.2 Octopus bimaculoides | reverse complement strand
CTGCCATACACACACCATTTAGACTTCTAACGCCACCACCATCGCCACTGTCTTTCACATCCTTTACTATCATACCATCATGCTTGAGAGAGAGAGAGAGAGAGAGAGAAGAGTTAAAGAGAGAAAGTGAAAGAGAAAGATAGGTGCAAGGAGATAGGAACAAGGGGAGAGGAGCAAAGGGAGAGGAGCAAAGGGAGAGGAGCAGAGAGAGAGAGAGAGAGAGACAGACAGACAGACAGAGAATTGAAGAAAGGAAGAAAGACAACTGGTGAGGGCAAGAGAGATGGCCAGCAAAAGAGAGAAACTGAAAGAGAGAGAGGAAGAGA
>NW_026367534.1:0-306 GCF_001194135.2 Octopus bimaculoides | reverse complement strand
ATATATATATATACATACATATATATGCACACACACATATATATGTATATATGTGTACATATATATGTATATATAAATATATATCTATATGTATATGTGTATGTATATATATATGTGTGTGTGCATGTGCCTGTGTATGTTTGTGCTCATGTATATATGTATTTTTGTATGTATGGCTGTATGTATGTGTAAACACACGCACACACATATGTGTGTGTGTGTGTGTGAATAGTATTCGCGTAAGCGCACCAATACGCACCAATAGGCGCATGTACGGATTGGTGCGCTTACGCGAATACTAAGCAC
>NW_026367533.1:0-200 GCF_001194135.2 Octopus bimaculoides | reverse complement strand
TATATATATATATATATAGCTTCTCAGTCTTATGGCTAAGATCAAAGTCTAATATCTACTCTTAACAGTTTTATATATATATATATGTGTGTGTGTGTCTGTGTGTGCGCGCGTGTGTGTGTATTTACATATATATACATATGTATACATACATATATATATATATATACATATACATATGTATATATAAATATGTATAC
>NW_026367532.1:0-266 GCF_001194135.2 Octopus bimaculoides | reverse complement strand
ATTGCGGGAGAGAGATAAGTAGGTCATATCAGAAAGTTATGTATATCACGTGACTATTCCCGACTTGATTAATGAATCACGTTCACGTGAGAAAGAATAAAGATGTCACTTATTTGACAAAACACATTTGCTTTCCATTTAACTGATTACATTTTTTCTCTCTTGCCTCCATCTGTTTATACACATGGTAATATTTACAGACAAAAGCGCGTGCGCACAAATATACACACTCACACTCTCATACATACGGATATGCGTACGTACGT
>NW_026367531.1:0-413 GCF_001194135.2 Octopus bimaculoides | reverse complement strand
CCACAGATATCACAATAATATGGTTTCTCTCCTGTATGAATACGTTTGTGCTTTGGTAAGTCACTACTGTTAGAGAATGATTTACCACAAATATCACATTGATAGGGTTTCTCCCCAGTATGAATACGTTTGTGTCCCTTTAAAGTATGACTTTCAGTGAATGATTTACCACAGATATCACAGTCATATGGTTTCTCTCCTGTGTGAATAAATTTGTGTCTAGCTAACTTACTACTTTCAGAAAACGATTTACCACAAATATCACATTGATAAGGTTTCTCCCCTGTATGAATACGTTTGTGTTTAGTTAAGACATTATGAGAGAATGATTTACCACAAATATCACAACGATATGGTTTCTCTCCTGTATGAATACGTTTGTGTTTAGTTAAGACATTATGAGAGAATGATTT